>NC_056733.1:330746200-330808700 GCF_019279795.1 Protopterus annectens
ATCTTTGTGTTATAATCAAATAAGATGATCCATTTCTGTATTACATCATTTCTGCCTGACTCAAACACATTGAATAATACTGAATCCAGATCAATAATCTGCAATGTTTTACTAGTATTTTTTTTTTAATGTTTGACATTGACTCCTTTTTCACATTATAACTCTGTTCCGTTCCATTTAAACATGCAGTTATCGAGCTCCTCAGGCATTGACCCAACACCTCCAGTTTTCTTATCAGCCTTCTTTGCATAACTGAGTCAAATGCTTTTCCAAAATGCAAGTGAACTATGTTTAATGGTACTGTCATTTCAACTTTACTATAAATGTAGATATAAAATTAGCTCATATTGCATTAATAGTTTCTTCTTGTCACAAATCCACGCTGTCTGTTGCCCTGGAAAGTTCTTTCCTGTAGAAATACTTTGCTAACAAACTTGGTTTCTTGATGCTCATTATCAATTTCTCTGCTACTTCTGTTATGCTAACAGGCCTGTGGTTCTTTCAATTTTTTTGCCTCCCTCCAGTGATATTACTCTTAGATGTGGACTGTGCAGCTTACACCAGTATTTGTCTAAGGAAATTCAGTGTAAAACAGTGGTCATATATTTTACATAAAGGAGGCTTCTATGTCTCATTGTGGTATGGTGATATATGGAATGGCTTATAATTTTTAAATCTAAAATCATACTAAGACTATATATTTCGATTTTTGACAGCTTTTGCTTATTTTCCTCTGAAAAGAAATGAAAACGGCACCTTTGTTTTCAACTGACTGTTTAATAGTGGCACTCTATCAATATACAAAGGAATTCTGGTCTGAATTCCATTCTATCTTCAAATGGCATTCTGTGCCTCTCACTTCTGCTTCAAGATATTATGAAATTTTCCAAACAAGACCACTTTTACAATTTCTCTATTTTTGCACTGCCTGATACCTTTTAATGAAACTAGATAAGAGAATTTAAAAACTAAGCATGTGTGTCAAAACATGTTAAATATACGTAGTTTGCTATAACATATAAAAACAATTTTTCCTAAAAAGGAGTGTTGGTTTTGGTTCTCATTTCATAAACACATTGCTAATGTTATTCTGATGTATAAAGAGTTTGTCAACTTAACAAAATGCATAAAAAAACTTTTTGTAAAACAAATGGCAAAATCTGAGCATCCAGATGATTACATAAGACTACCAGTTATATATAGAAATAAAAGGCCTTTCTCTGTTACTGAACCAAGTTGTATAGCAAATTTCTAAGAATGCTATATCAGACAGATACAAAATGCACTTAAATGGCCATTCCAACTTTAAAGAAACTACACAATGTTATATACTTGTAAGGTAGTTTACAGCCCCTGAGTTTAAACTCAGGAAGGGTGGGATTTCATAATTTTAATTATAAAAAAGTCTCTATTCAGGAGAATTATTTTTCTATATTTAACATTTGTTTACTGGGAACGTCTGACTCGGAATTAAGCCAATTTTCAGTGAAGGCCCGTGGAGAAATGCTCCAGAAACATGTCTTTGAAATGTGGGAAGAAACCAGAGCACATAGAGGAAACCCACACAAATGCAGGAAAGAAATGCAGACTCCACACAGAAGGCACTCAGCTGAGAAACGAACTGGAGAACCTCTTGTTGTGAGTCAGCAATGATACCACTGCACTACTGCATCATTATTGTCTTGTATTTTTACATCTGATGCAGGAGCAAGTCAGTAAAGAAGTATTTCAGACAATTACTGTACTCAGTATACTGATCAGTTCATCACAGCAACCCAGTAAGTCCCATTCTGAGATATCATAATTAGCATTTTGAGCTAATAAGAAGTTATTCAGCTGTAAAGTATACCTAAGGCTGCACTTTTAGCCAAAATCCTTAAGTGCAGTACTCTTCTAAATTTGACTTCACCTCTAGTTAGATAAGTGGAAGCAAATCACTTAAGTAGTGACCAACTGGAATGAGACCTTTTTGAGATATGATTGTACACTACCTTTAACTGTAAGGGAATAAAGGAAATATAATAACCATGTTGCTCTTTAACAGACACTCTCCTATCAACAAACTGCATCAATAATCTTTCAAAAGTATTCTTGTAATTGCAGTCTGCTTTCATACATCGTCTAATGCCAAATTATTCTCATATTGTAAACACTTCAGGTGTCTCATTGAGAGGAAAATAATTATAACAGCCATAATGATGTATTTGCATCTGCTGCTGTATGGCATTCAGTGTCATGTCAATTGCCATAAAAAAGGCAATAAAAAATAAAATAAAGGTGCATTGTGTTGCAGGTAATGTTTATTGCAACCATTGCGAATATATTTGTTTTTCTGGCAGAAAAAAATTAAATAACAATAAAGTACAGTAATGTACTTAAACTTCCAGCTTTCAGACATTTCAGGCCCCATCTCAGTCCCCACACCAACATTGCCATACAAATGGCCACCTTAATGTGTTCAGTTCACAATGCCATTTGCTTTCTTTCATGAACTGCATACATTAATCTGTCAACCTTCCCTGACCAGGATATGGAATATTATCACTGATAATTTGGCACTAATTGGCAAAATAGGGACTTTTTACTTACAGCTTCAACTGATCAGTAAAAACAAAATGAAAACTCCAGCAAATCTAGAACTTCCACTGAGTGACCTCCCAAACCTCTTGTACCAGAGGCACATGGGATAAATGCAAATGATCCTTATGAACATCAAGTGTTTCAGCTAATTGGCAATTCTGAATGCCCATGATTGGTTTCATTGTTTTAATGGACAATTTCAGGCCAATAAAGCCAACCCCCACTAACTGTGGATATGCATATTTCAGCCTTATTATGACCTCATCAGTACAAGCAGACTGTTTGACTAAGCATTAAAAACACAGGGATGTTATACCCAGCTAATGTCCATTATCATTAGGGTCACTGCAAAAATATTCTAAACAACAAACTAAAACAATGAATGAGAAGGTCACTGAAAAACCAATCAGTAAAAACAAAATGAAAACTCCAGCAAAGATAGAACTTCCACTGAGTGACCTACCAAACCTCTTGTATCTTTGGCACATGGGATATATGCAAATGATCCATATGAACATCAGGTATTTCAGCTAATTATAAAAAATCAGGTACTGGTGCGAAAAGTGGTTCAACACAAGCAATAAAAAACAAATCCAAAGTTCAATTAAATTCGACTCAAGCCCAATATAAATCCAAGTAGTTTTATTATAATACAACAACCAGAGTAGGACAAGATAAGCACTTTCACTAGAGTTTAGCTTCCTCAGATCTGTACCTGATTTTTTATACTTGACTTATTTCATTTTCTCGTGGTACGAGTGCGTTAATCCGTTGGTTTGGTAACTCCACGTTTATTATTTCAGCTAATTGGTGATTCTGAATGCCCATGACTTGTTTCGTCGTTTTAATGAACAATTTCAGGCCAATAAAGCCAAACCCCACTAGCTGTGGATATGCATATTTTGGCCTTGTTATGATCTCATCACAGCTTCAGCTGGGAAGCTCACAAGGTAAATTACTATTTTTTCATACTTAAATTATTATACATGACAGCTTCTATAATGTGGAGCAGCAAGGAACATGAAAGTTTAATACTCATTGTAATAAAGTATAGTTATAAAGTATAGTTGACAGCTATGTTTCATTCCCAAACAGCCAGCTTCATCTCCTGATTAGCTATGATTGCCAAAAATTATATGACTACCCCCCCCCAAAATAAATATCTACATTTTGCTGAGAGAAGTGTCTACAATTTCATTTGCCTGCAGTTTTATTTTCCTGCCTGAATTTAAAATAAAACGAGATACCTGTAATAGAAGACCCCTTGCCCTCTTTAGTAGTTGGTGCTAATCCTAACCCTAACACTACCCTTCCCCCAACCCTTCCCCCAACCCTAACCCTACATCTTAACATCATTAAAACCTTCCCGAGACACTGCCACATTCAAAAAATTTGAGGCTATTGTTATGGGGGAAGGATTAGTTTTAATATCAGGAGAGGAGACAGTTTTCCTCTACATTATTATTGTTATTGTTTTTGTTTTCAAAGGTTCATAGGTTCACAGGTGTTTACTAGGCTAATGACCACAAGGGCCTTTTTAAGCCTAGCCATGCATCCCAAATCTCTGACAAGTTCTGATACCCTTGATAAGTGTAAGTATGGGCCTGGGAGATGAACCATTTGCAGGTTACCTGTTTGCATCAGAGACATAGGTGCCAGACCAGGGATGAATTTCCAGTTTCCCATCCAATTGTCCAAGTTGCACTTGAATTGGATTAGGGAGGAACTCTGCTTCACATGGATGGGGAGCCTGTCCATAGATGGGGTAGTCTCTGGGATACATACCTATCTCTTCAGCAGGTCCTATTTATATCACAGGCAAGGTTTAAGTCTTTAGAACAGGTAATTCTGGTACTGTTTGCTTTTTAGATATGCAAGAGGTCCATCAAAGTCGGGTCTGACAATGCCCTCTATGCCAGGCATAGATCTCCACTCTAAAGTCCGTTTGAGATAGAATACAGGGATAGGGCCTTGAGGCGGTCTGCATAAGTCATATTACTTATGTCCTATATTCTTTTAGTGAGGAAACTCTGTGGACGTTACAGTTGTTGGATATGCCTGGTTAGATACATACCAAAGGGGGCATTGTACTCAATGATAGGTCTGATGAATGCCAAATATAGTGGAACAAAGACTTCCTTGGACTTAGATGCCATACCTTTGCTTATAAGTTGTGCAACATAGAATTATTTCTTCATCACTGTAGACACATGATGATCAAAGGCTAGATTACTATTTTTTTTTTTTGCTATTGTGTATGATCACACTTATTTTGTCAGTGTTTTACATTCGACATTCTTCAGTCATACACAATAGACCTGTGTGTGTGTGTTTTTTATATATATATATATATATATATATATATATATATATATATATATAAAACACGTGTGTGTGTGTGTGTGTGTGTGTGTGTGTGTGTGTGTGTGTGTGTATATATATATATATATATATATATATATATATGAGTAAAAATGTATTTTACTGAGGTACTCATCAGGATACACTATTTCACAGCCGAGGCACATGCTTCAGCCTGGCCCTGTGCCACCACCCACGAGGAAGGTGAAAGAACAGAAGAAAATCCTAAACAAATGGTGTGAAACAGTGTTTAGAGAAGTTTATAGCATTTGCAAGTATCTGGAATCACACTGATAATATGTGAAACACCTCTATGCTGGCAGACTAGACAATGACCATTTGAATCAATATAAGAAATAAAACTTAAATGTGCAAATAAATGATTTAAAAAGTGTTTTGTTTTATGTGTTAATTTTAATTATGTTCCTAAACACTTAAACAGTTCAAGCATGTTACTGAATGGCTACAAATTCAATAGCATAATCAAGTTAAACTACATGGATTACAGTCTGTGTCTGAAGTGCATGACACTGCAAGGGTCACAGTACCATTATGTCTGCCTACACATGTAGCACCAACAGCATTATGCATTCAGAAAGCATATAGGATATGATGATTATGACTAAGTTAAGCAAGGTCATCAGGATGTGAAGACTGGGCACCAGTACAAGAAGGATGGCCAGTTATGACAATAACAATAAAAGGTAGAAACATGACTGAGATGGCTGATGGAGAACAAAGCATGGGTGCTACTTGGGATTTTACCAATGGTCCTAAAATGTTTTCTGGGGGTTGGGGAATATATCTGACAGAAAATTTCAATAAGTTCTTAAGACATAATGGATGACAATTTACAAAGGCAGAGCAAGGAATAG
This sequence comes from Protopterus annectens, assembly GCF_019279795.1. Taxonomy (NCBI): domain Eukaryota; kingdom Metazoa; phylum Chordata; order Ceratodontiformes; family Protopteridae; genus Protopterus; species Protopterus annectens. Next base: position 330,752,017 of record NC_056733.1, read on the forward strand.
AATAAAGGAACCTAGATGTCAATAAGTCTGAACTCAGGAGTATCAGAATAATGATGATGATGAAAGGTTTCATGTTTCTCCAAAGGTAAAATGGACAGACATAAGCTGCCCGAGGTGTATATGGACAAAGACAGCTTACAGAAAATGGAGGCATCAGAAGGTCAGAAAGTGAAAATAGTGTTCTGCAGACATCATTGGTGGTACAGCCTTATTCAATGTGTTTGTCATAGATCTGAAAGAGTGCATGAAAAACAGGATCAGTCTTTTGGCAGATAGAGCCAAGGTTGGTGGGATGTATTACATTAAATTCAAAGGCAGGGGATCTAAACGTAAGTTGTACATTGCAGCACAAACCTATTTCCATAAGGGCATTTTCAACAAACTCCTTTTCCCCCATATTGTACATGAGGCTGGGGTATCACATCAACAATGACCATCACCTAGATACAATATTCACACTCTTGGGTGGCAGGGCATATAAGCCCTAAACATTTGTACTCAAAGACAGCACGGATTCAAGCAAATACGCAAGTTAAAATAAGTATTTGAGTAAGTAGGTAAGTGTCATCTCTGTCCCTGATGTGGCAGACTTGGCACCATACCTCAACTTACTGATATATTCTTAATATAAAGTTACCTCAGCTCAGAAAAAGAGTTATCATACTTAAAGATTAAAAGCAATGACTGTCAATTTTTTTCTATTAACCATTAATGGGTAGAGTAATAACACAATTTTGAGCCAAAACTCATCAATGTAATAATATATAAAAAAATCTTGTGATAAGCACATCAACACCTCAGACGTATATGTATGCTTAAAAAATAGCAGGCGATGAGATGATAAACATAACAACACCTCAAACCTACTCATTCAAAAAATTGCAAAACAGTGTAACCAAAAAAGTAACAGATAAGATAGTTATGTGGAGGAATATTAAGGGAATGGACATGGTTTTAGAGCTTTCAGTTTTTTAAATAAAGTGTCACTATGACTTCTTTGGACCTGGAAGTAATGCTCTTACTTATAAGCTGGGTGACACAAAATAATTTTCTTATTACCTTGCTGCATGTTGGTCGAAAGCCAGATTGTTGTCTACATACATTCCCAGATCCCTGATTACCAGGTCATCTCTTAGGGGTGTTTTATCAATGGAGTAATTAGCTGGGTGGCCATTTTCCAAAAAGTACCATAATGCATTTCTTGGCATTGAGGTTTAATCCATAACTTTGGCACCTATCATTTGCCTATGTTAGACCCTCTTGTAGGATGTTTGTGTTGTGGAGGGATTCTAGGAAAGTTCCCAGTCTGCAGTCATCTGCAAACGTGGTCATCCAAAGGCCCTTGACATTAGCCTTTAACTCTGAGAAGTAGATGCCAAATAGGAGTGGTCCGACCATGCAGCCCTGTGGTACCCAAAGACCAAGCTAAAAACTCAGAAGTTGACTTCAGAGAAAGCACACGAGTTCAAGGAATTACTCAGAGCTCTAGCACCTCAGTAAGAAGAGGAAATGAAGAAGAAGAAGAAGGAGAAGAAGAAGAAGAAGAAGAAGAAGAAGAAGAAGAAGAAGAGGAAGAAGAAGAAGAAGAAGAAGAAGAAGAAGAAGAAGAAGAAGAAGAAGAAGAAGAATGCCAGTACCTCAAAACAGAATGTGTGAGAATTACAGAATTAATATGCAGCCAAGCCAGATATGGAGATAAGGTACATAAAGAAAGCTGGTGGTGTAAATGTACAAGTCCAGGAGGTCATCAGAAGAATGAAGAAGGACATGAGAAAGGGGAAGAGAAAGAAAGGAGGAAAGAAGGAAAACTGGTTGGCTATGAAAGATACTAAAAGAGTAGTTGCAATAGCAAAAGACAAGGTATCAGAGTCCTATACTAGCTTCTGGAATGTGACATGGTAGATGGTGTAAAGAAACCCTACAGGGTTGCAAGGTAAAGACAGAAAGATAAAGAAGACAGTCAGCACTTTTTATAAGGGATGCCATCAAAAAACCTGATCATCAGTCCACCAAACATCAAAGGCAGATGGTAAGAATACTTCCAATGGCTCCTAAATGAAGAAAACCATACAGAAGCTGTATTGCCCCAGTCACAGCCTATGATGAAAGAAGAGGAGCAGCCCACAACAGAAAAAGTAAGAACAGCACTAAGGAAAATGAAGTCAAGTAAAAGAACAAGGTCAGATGAGCTTACACCAGATATAATCAAAATGTTGGGTGAGTTAGGGGAAAATGAGTCCTGGCTGTACTCATCACAGTATGGAGAGAAACAAGTAACCAAGGTGACTGGAGAATAAGCATACTAGTGCCAGTGTACAAGAGCAAGGAGGGGGGGGCATCCAAAACTGTGGACAGTAGAGAGGTATCAGATTCCTGTCACACTGCACGAAAAATCTGGAGAGGTCGACAGATAAATGAATAAGCAGAGTAGTATAAAGTAAGACAGGAGATGAACAGTTTGGATTCAGATCAGGATGCCACATAACTGAGCCAAAGTTTGCACTGAGACAGTTGTGATGAAGCTAGAGATGAGGAAAGAGTCCAGCTGACCATTAACAGACTTGGAGAAAGCACATGACAAGGTCCCAGGAAAGGTGATTTAGGTAGTCTGTGGTCTGAAGCCCAGAAACATTGGTATAATCATTGCAGGCAATGCACAAGAACAGAATGACTCAAATACAAACAATATTTGGTCTCACAGAGGAGTTCTCAATGAGAGTGGGTGTGCATCCAAATTTAGTTCTGAGCCCATAGGTGTTCATACTGGTGACGGAATATATCAGCAAAGAGGTCAAAGGGGACAGACCAACAAAGTTACTATATGCAGGTGATGTGGCATTGCAGGCAGTCTCTGAGCAAGAACTTCAGCAAAGGGTAGGGGAATCGAAATCAAAATTGAAGGCACATGCGATGAAACTGAATATAAAATAGTTATAATGGCAGTAAATGATGAAATTGAAAACTGAGATAGAAGGGAAAAGAGTGAAACAGGTTAACTGCTTTAAGTTTCTTGGAGTAAAGTTGAGAAGAAGGAAAGTCAGAATGAGGAAGTCAAAGCTAGACTCAGAGGGGATGCAGACAGCTGGCACAGAGTGTCAGGAGTAGTATACGGTAGAAAAACGGCAATGAAGCTGAAAGACAAGATGAATAAAACAGCAGTGAGACCAGTGCTAATCTATTAAAAATTAGGCAATAAAGGTAGAGCAGATGAGGATGTTAGAGGTGATGGAGAAGAAGTGTCTGAGACGCATAATAGGATGCACACTGTTGGATGGATGAAGAAATAAGGACATCAGAGCACAAGCTACAGTCGTTCCAGTTGAAGAGAAGGTCAAAGAAAACAAATTATAGTGGTTTGGGCACATGTTCAAAAAAGCATAAGGCAATCTTGTGAAGAAGCTATAGGACAGACAGGAAGAGGGCAAGAGGAAATTGTCTTCCCGCAAAAAGGTGGATGGACTATGTAAGAGAAGGTGTGTGACAGTCAGGCATGATTGTGGATGAAGGTAGGAGAATCAAGGGAGATGGTGACAGCTGATATGACACCTTGACCCTGTGCAGAAATTGTGAAAAGGGAAGGTTGATGATAAAATCTATCTATCTATCTATCTATCTATCTATCTATCTATCTATCTATCTATCTATCTATCTATCTATCTATCTATATCTGTATCTACCTATCATCAATCTATCTAAAATCCTGAGACTTTCTTCTTCTGGCTTTTCCCAGTTAGGGGTAACCACAGCAGATCACCTGTCCGCTTATGATTGGCAGTGGGTTTTTACAGTGTCAAGTTGACAGCCCAGCACCCAACCTTACACAGAAGACACACATACACAACCCCACCCATGCCTAGGGCCAGTTTAGAGTGTCCAATCCACTTACATACAGCATGTCTTTGAGATGTGGGAGGAAACCAGAACACCCAGAGAAAACTCATGCAACCACAGGGAGAAGATGCAAACTCCACACAGAAGGCACCCCAGCCAAGAATCGAACCAAAAAACCTCTTGCTGGGAGCAGCAATGCTTACATGGCACCACCGCAGCCAACCACCAAAATCCTGAGACCAAAATCCTGAAAGTTCTAAATACTGAAAACTCAAAATACTGAAAATTCAAAATCCTGAAAACACACAGGATACCAACACTTATTATATTCCAGCACAAGTACATAGAGAAACAAATACAACACAAACTCTATTACTGTTCTCCAAGTATAAGCAGGGGGACAAGCACCCCTGCTACTTAATTATATCAAATCCAAGATTGCACTTATTGTAGAGAAGTGCAGTCTTGGAGTTGATATATTTAAGTACCAGGGGGTGGGGGGGTGCAGTGGGGCTTGTTCCCCTGCATATAGTTGAAGGGTGATATGTTTCTGTATGTACTTGTGCTGGACTATAGTAAGTGTTGGTATCCTGAGTGTTTTCAGTATTTTGAGTTTTCAGTATTTTGAACTTTCAAGATTTTGGTCTCGGGATTTTGGGCTTTCAGGATTCTGTAGCGCTACTATATATATATATATATATATATATATATATATATATATATATATATATATATATATATATATATATATATATATATATACACCTACACACACACACACACACACACACACACACACACACACACACACACACACACACACACACACACACACACACACACACACACACACATATATATATATATATATATATATATATATATATATATATATATATATATCTATATGTATGTATTTAATATTTGTTTACCAGGGTAGTCAGGCTGGACCACTAGTGTTCATTTTCAGTGGAGTCCTGGAGAGAAAAGCTCCATAGATTAGGAAACACACAAGTTATACATAGTATTAATGGAAAAGACAGTAGAGTAACTAATGGAGAATGGCTAATAGTTATAAAGGACACAGAGTTGCAGTACAGTTATAAGTGTAACAGTTTCATGGAAAAATCATAGGTACAAAATATGTTTCGGGTGTTGTCATAATAGAACATATTTACAAGATATACAATTTACACATAAGTCAACTGTAGAGCAATTTATAATTGTGCTACAAAGGCTTAGGGAGGTAAGCTATTGAGTTGTGTTTGCCTTCAGGAGGGTGGTATATATCTACATGCACACACACACACACACACACACACACACACACATATATATATATATATATATATATATATATATATATATATATATATATATATATATATATATATATATATATATATACATATATATATCATACATATATATATATATATATATATATATATATATATATATATTTATATATATATGTGTGTGTGTGTGTGTGTGTACACAGTGGATATAAAAAGTGCACACTCCCCTGTTAAAATGCCACAATAAATCATTTAAAAACTTTTCCCACCATTAAGGCGACCGAAAACCTGTATAATTCAATTGAAAAACAAATATGTTAGGGGAAAAATATAAAAAATAAAAAATGTACAATATGCTGGTTGCATAAGTGTGCATACCCTTAAAACTACTACTTTGTTGAACCACCTTTTGATTTAATTACATCATTCAGTCTTTTTGGATAGGAGTCTATCAGCATGGCACATCTTGACTTTGCAATATTTTCCCACTCTTCCTTGCAAAAGTGCTCCATGTCTGTCAGATTGTGATGGCATCTCTTGTGCATTGCCCTCTTCAGGTAACCCAACAGATTTTCTATTGGATTAATGTCTGGCCTCTGGCTGGGCCATTCCAAAACTTTAATTTCCTTCTGGTGAAGCCATTCTTTTCTTGATTTGGATGTATGCTTGGGGTCATTGTCTTGTTGAAGGATGAAATTCCTCGTCATCTACAGCTTTCTAGCAGACGCCTGAAAGTTTTGGGCCAAATTGACTGGTATTTGGAACTGTTCATAATTCCCTCCACCTTGACTAAAGCCCCAGATCCAGCAGAAAAAAGCAACTCCAAAGCATGATACTGCAACCACCATGCGTCACCGTGGAGATGGTGTTCTTTTGGGATGTGAAGTATTGTTTTTGCGCCAAATGTACTTTTTAGAATTGTTGCCAGAAAGTTCAACCTTAGTCTCATCAGACCATAACACATTTCCCACATGTTTTTGGGAGACTTGATGCATTGTTTTGCAAATTTTAGTTGGGCCTGGATGTTTTTCTGTGCAAGAAAAGGCAACTGTCTTCCAACCGTACAGCATAGGCCAGACATGTGGAGAATATTGGAAGTTGTTGTCACATGTAGTACACAACCAGTACTCACCAGAAAATCCTGCAGCTCCTTTAGTGTTGCTGTAGGTCTGTTGGCAGCCTCCCTGACCAGTTTTCATCTTGTCTTTTCATCAATTTTGGAGGGAGGTCCAGTTTTCTGCACTCTCACTGTTGTCCCGTATTTTCTTCATTTTTTGATGACTGTCTTGATTGTATTCCATGGAATATCCAATGCTGTGGACATTTTTTTGCACCCAGACTGATACCTTTCAACAATGAGATCCATTTGATGCCTTGCAGGCTCTATGTGAACCATGACTTTTGCTGTAGCAGGCAACTGAGTAAATGTCAGGAAAATCCTACTAGGACACCTGATCATTATTTGGGGTTAATCAAAGTCATTTTAATTGATGGCAGGTGTGTACCCAAGAAGACTGACCCTGGGATTCATGAAGCTTGGTGCACGGATGGTTTTAGTCTTGTGCCGAGCGTCCTCCTTACAGATGGTGCAACAGCGCCATATGAATATTTTTGAGGGCATGCTGCCACACCCTCAACATGCACAGGAAACGTGTGCGAGTGCAAGGGACATGTTTAATTGCTCTATGGAGGCATAAACATGCCTCTACAGTTGCACAACCTACTATACTTACTATTAGAGCCTGCCTCTAATAGTAAGCAATTAAGTCAGTGTCTGTGGATACTGAAATGTATGCTAAGCATACAAGATTGTCCATGAACACTGAAATAAAAAAATCAAAGTAGCAAACACACAAGCACGTAGAGGAATGTTGGGCCCCGTCCCTAGAACTATCACAATTAGTTTCCCCCGTGTCCCTATTTTACATTTGCATTCATTATTGAAAGTGTAAGTGAAGCACAGCGTGTTTGCGCGTCACCGCCCCCTGCTTAGTGTAGCTTACACATCAAAATCATCCAAATAGAAAAGAACATGCCTAACCAGTGTTAATGTCAATAGTGTAGTGGTTAGAGCATCTGCTTAATAAACAGGCATTCATGGTTTGAGTCCCATTATAGCAAATATCACTTTCCATGTGGAATGTGCATATGGACATATTTATACATCATTTTGCTGTATAACCTACATAATAACATGTAAATGTGACAATAAAGCATACAAAAAGAATGAGAAGGGAATCAGCAGCAACTCCAGTAATATTTAGTGCTGTCAGCGTATTTCATATCAAGCTGGGCAGGGGTGAGCAAAGCACTGCTACTCACAGCACAGGCAGAATACTACCAGTGGGAGTAACATTGTCGATCTGCTAAGTCTACTTTACAAACAATCACAGGGTAGTCCCTGGTGAAACTACCCAAAAATTGCTAGGATGGTTGGACCTCTGACCATTACACAGGCAAGGGCAGGTATGTTCAAGGACTAAATGGTGGGAGAGCCTGATGATACATGGGTTGGGACAACATACATGTAGGGTCCCTAATGCTGGGGAGAGGGCAATGTGTGGAGGTGTGTCATGGCTGTGATAGCAACCGGAGAATGGATGATTTGCATGTTTGTTGTACTCAGGTGGGGTGGAGGAACCATGGGTATGAAATTATGAATCCAGGAGAGTCAGGGTTGGATGGCCTGGTTCTAATTGGACCACCTCATGGAGGTCAGAGAGTTCATTATAAGTATATATGCATACACACATGCATACATCTATATGTAGAAGTACATTCCCTGTAACACATTAATTCCTTTTGCAGATATAAATAACATGAAAGTGCCCCTACAAACCTCAACAGTACATAGAATAATAGGTTGTACATAAGAGGGAAGGAACAAATCTGCAAAAATGCAGAAGTGTGTACATTGTCTGAAGTAAGTGCTGTTCTCAAAAAATCAAATCTGTGGACTTTCTCACACATGGAATCATTCCTGTGATCTGCTTGCTACGGTAATGCCAATCACTAAACCGGTCCTATTTGTAATATAATTTCACCGAACTCCTACATTATTAGCTCTCATGTGTAATGTGTACGTTACCACATAGTCATAGTTATTAATTTATTGTAGTGTCATGTTAACGGGAGTAATGATGTAATGAAGTATAGAGTCTAATCTTGAAATAAAGACATGTGTCCCAGGTGGGACAACCCAGAAATTGTGAATAGTGTCCTATTGGTCACTCATTTCACCAATGTGTGTGGACTAAACTTTTGGTATGTCTCAGGATACATGGAGTGAGTCAACCCATGGGATGGGTCTACAGGAGTAGGGAGTGGCCAATGTGTAGTGGTGTGAATATACCGTGTATCCAACTGGGGAATGGATGACTGATGTGTCAGTGAAGTGTTAGGGTGGGTGTTTGGGGAACTAGGATCCATGGGTATATGGGTATATATGCAAATGAAGCAGCACAGCAATAGTGGAGTGGTTAGAGCATCCGCCTAACAAACAGACATTCCTGTTCGGAAGCCCACTGCAGCACATACCATTTTCCATTGGTAATCTGTATATGAACATATTTTGACATCTGTCTGCTGTATAACCTGCATAAAAACAATTAAAAGTGAACTGGAGCAAAGTGTCAGTGTCATAATGAATCAGGCATTAGTAAGCAGGGTTAAGCATAAATAACCAGTAGTAAGCATATATAAGCACCAGTAAGCGTGTTTAAGTGCATTTGTGCGGGGGTATGCATTGCCTTACAGACATATGTATATATATATATATATATATATATATATATATATATATATATATATATATATATATGTGTGTGTGTGTGTGTGTGTGTGCGTGTGTGTGTGTGTGTGTGTAGATATACACAGATATACAGCTATGATAGGAAACAGCACACAAGAATGACATATGTTCACAGGTTATGCCAATGGAAGTGAGGGGCCCAAGCAAGAAACATGTAACACATAGCATGACCCCCCCCAGCCGGACAGAGGAAACATACACTCAAACCCACAAACAATGTAAATAGTCCATTGCTCCCCAAACCACAGGCAAGATACAACCGGGGGGGACAGAGTGCACCCGTGAAATCTAATCTTGGAACAGACAGGACCGTCCCTAGCGGGACGCCCCAAAAATTGACATATAACCAAATGAAGCTGATACGACGACCATTCTGGCTGGGGTGTGTACATACCCGGAATACAAGGGTGGGAAAGCCTGATGACCCATGGGTCAAGACAATGTATGACATGGGTCCCCTGAACTGGAGAGTGGGCAGCATGTAGTGATGTGTTCAGACCCGACCTGCACCCAGAGTAAGGATGAGTGCAGTAGAAGTGGTGCGGGTAGGGGAACTATGGGTAGCTAGTTATGGGTCTAGGTGTGCAGGTGTTTACTGATGTGGGTCTATACGGACAGCCCCAGGGATTTGAGCAAAAGGGTTCATTGGGCAGAGGTGTTGCCCAATGAGCAGCCACACCCACTATGAGTCCCACTGCAGCAAAGTCTAATCTACATGGCAGAGTACAGAATAACCAGATGTAGATGTATATATGTAGAGGAATGTATGTGCATATCTACCCATAACTACATGGAGATATACCTCTCCCTCTCCATAGTACAAATGTATACATACAGAGACAGAATACATATACATACCCACATATAGATATATACATATGCAGACACCGACATACCCATATGTTGTTAGATATACATAGACAGCAATATATAAATATATACAAGTATGCATTCATATACAGATATACCTGTACATAGTAATGTAAATATATATATATATATATATATATATATATATGTGTGTGTGTGTGTGTGTGTGTGTGTGTGTGTGTGTGTGTGTGTGTGTGTGTGTGTGTGTGTGTGTGTGTATGTGTAAATATACACATGTAAGTAGCTAGGATATGATACAGCAGTTATGAATTACATATGTTCACAGGTCGGGAAAATGGGGGTGAGGGGTCCAATCAACAAACGTGTAACACATAGCATCAAACACCCCCACCTAGACAGGTGAAACATACAAACACACTATAGAAGTAAACACACCACTGCTACCAAGACCACAGGCAGGATACTACCAGTGGGAGAGACCTGCCAGGTCTAATCTTGAAACAAAGACATCAATGTCCCTTGTGGGACACCCCAAAAATTACTGCTCATCGGAGTCAGTCCCTGTAATGATTCATCAAACCAGGCTGTAGACATACACGGACCAGTAGGTTGTGTAAGCCTGATAACCCATGGGTCAACACAATGTACGACATGGGTCCCAACACGTGGAGAGTGGGCAGTGTGTAGTGGCGTGGTTAGACCCCACCCGCACCCACAGTAAGGATGAGTACTGTAGAGGAGGTGCAGATGGGGGAATTATGGGTATGCAATTATGGGCCTAGGCATGCAGGTGTTGGCTGTCGCAGTTGTATTAGGACCGCCCCAGGGATGTAAGTAATATTCCGAAATGGGCAGAGCTTACGCCCATATCTCTCAACCCCTAAGAGCAAAACCACTGGACAGAACATAAACCGTTGGGGGAACAAATAGGGACAGAAAGCACATATTCCACTTTCAACCTTAGAAAGCTGAATAATAGGTATGCATTAGCATGACTTAGCTGAAGGATGTGGGGTCCTAAACCCTATTACTTTATTACTGTATTTAATGATGTCATTTCCCAGGTATTTGCCAGCCAAGTGCAGATTGTAAGAGGAACACACCAATAATATGAAGCAAACTCTGGACAGGCCACGGATTTTGTACAGTCGACCGGCATGCTTACAACTAATGGGCAGCCATTCCCAATATGAGTCCCACCGCAGCAAAGTCCAGTTTAAATGACTAAGTACAGTATGACCATATGTGTCGTTGCATAACCTACTACACAGCATCTATGAACACATGGTCGCAACACCCCACTGTAGGCATGTAAGCCAATGTAATAGGCATCACAAGGTATTATTGCAGTCATCACCCCCACCCAGGGGTGTGAGTGTCAGATGCAAATGCCAAATGCAGTGCATTTGCAAGGGGGTGTAAGCTTGTTTGGCTGCAGGTATGCGAGTATCACAGTATGCAGAGTATGACTGAGTGTAATAAACTGTAACTGAAGGTTAACATTACTTAGCTCCACACAAACCCGTGCACACCCGCTTTAAAGTGCCTTAATCACTCTGTACCCAACAGCTCATGTTCTGGCCAGAAACAAAATAAACAGCCTCTGCAAGACTAGAACTCAGGACCCTGTACATAATAGTCGCAGTAGTTAACCACGACACCATGATAGCAATACATATAAAGGAGGTATCAGCAAACTAATCCTCACAACAGGGAAATCAAATCAAACATGTGAACTGAATCTATGTACAGTGTAATGTTCTATAACCTGCCACAGACCATAAATATGTGAATTGGAGTACTCCAGTAAATATAGAGTTAAGGTGTCACTGTAATAAAGTTATGAAGTCCCCAGGACCCCATACAGTGTATGTACACATGAATGGCAGATACCAGACATATATATATATATATATATATATATATATATATATATATATATATATATATATATATATATATATATATATATATATATATATATATATATAAAACCGGTATTGAATAAGACATAGCTTAGCCTTTTTGAAACCGGCCAGTTACGAAAAAGTGAGGGGATCCGTCCCTACTTAAACCGAAGAGGTGGGAATATGGCACATAACTAGTTGTAGCATCCTCCTGCAGGCAGAATGGCTGGAGTGGGAGAAGGCACTCGCTTTGGAGCACAGCGCTGTGGCATCCAGGAGTCCAAAGTCATGGTATGGCTCCTGGTAAAGCACCATGACAGGAGACTACTGCAGGTCCAGTACCAGGGCTCACAGTACAAAACGGAGGTCTGGGACAGTCTTGCCCATGACCTCACTAGTGCCACAAGTATCCCCCGGACCTCCACCATGCAGACCTGAAGTGGCAGAGGGGGTATGTCCTGGAACAGTGGAATCCACTTTCCAGGACATCCGGGAAGCAAGGCAGATGCAGAATGCCCCAGAACTGAGTAAGTACTCCTTCCACTACGTAGTTAATAATTGCCTAGCTTGTGTATACTATGGATAGGTATGGGTAAATGTCACTGTACTTCTCTGACAGCTGCAGATGAGCATGCTGTGAACCAGAAAGCCTATGATGCTAGGCTGCAAAGGATGCATCGCGAGGCAGGTTAGTAAATAGACTGCACATACTGTCATAACAAATAAATGTAAGAGCCTCAGAATGTGTTGTACCAGTATACAAATTTGTGTAATATGCTGTGAATAAAGGTGTAACCCCTGCATTGCTTTTGTTTACTCTGCAGTCATATGTTGTTGTACTGTTGCAGTTATTAAATAGTACTGTTGTAGTAAGCAGTGTTACCCACACTGTGGTATGCAGATAAAATGTGTATGAAGTGCTGTATAACAATGTTAGAAGTGCAAACAGGTCAGTCATATTGGACTAAATACATTGCAAAGCCTCACAACAATTGCCTGATAGCATAGTGTACAGTGATCTTAACTGTAATGCTTTTGTCACACACAGCAGGGCTTTAAATCCCAGGAGCGCCAGTGAGTTGTATGCATAATCATTCCACACAACTACACACAGTTTGTTAGAATGTTCAGAGGAAAGCTGTATGCATATATACACTTAACAACTGTACAGATTATGCTAGAATGCTCAAATAGAAATTGGTATGCATATTCATACCCCTCAGTTGCTCCAATATGCCCAGTCAACTGTTCCAATCTGCCCAGTATGTCCTGATAAATGGCCCACATCACTTGCCTTTTACCCTGTTCCCCTGACAAATTAGTGTGATGATCCAAGAAATGTAGGCAGCTGTAAATGACATATAACTGATAGTCACACTTGTACATAGTCAGAGAATGTACTTGCAAATATATGTCATCTCAGCATCTCACCCAAAGTGTATGACAACAGTCAGCAGTCTCAAAACATGTTGCATTACACCTGCATCTTGTCAAGCCTGTACGTAAGACACAGGTCCTGTACATACTAATTTACAAACATACCTTTGTACAATATAACGCCATTGGGTAGTGTAATAATACACGCAAGGGACAGACCACTGCAGTGACTACGAATGTTGTGAAAGCTACAAGGATTTATTAGTTGTTAATTGAACTCTCTCTCACCCCTATCAAATTTGCAAAAATAACTGATTTACATAACTCATTTTGTATGTCTACACTCCTAACCTTTGTTGGGACATATGTCCTATTGGTTTATAAATATTCACATCAGTTTCTATGCATGTGCCATGTTAAAATACCCCCATATTGGTGTCCTGTTGCCATCAATGAAGCCTGCATGTTGTTGTAATGGCCACTGTTTACCCATATATGCATGTGTTCTGCCTGCTCTGCAACTATTTTATATCTGGTGCCCTGGGTAATAGGAATACCTATGCATGCTGTTATAACTAATTGTGAATGCTGTTGACTATTACTAACCCATATCTGCCTTAAACATGTTACAACATAGCTCGTATGGGAAGGCCGGTCCCAGCAGAACCACCTGTCCCGCCTCAGCTGGCCATGGCACCGGGCACCAACACATCTGGTGCCCAGCCTGGGACCTCCTCGTCCATTGGCCCTGCACCACCTTCAAGTGGAACTACCGCAGGTGATGGAGCTCAGCCCCCCCCCGTCACCCATTGTACAGTCCAGGCCGTGGTGTGTAGGGAGCTTGACAGGGAGATTTGAGACCACCTATGCCAGCTTGAGGGCCGGGTGACACAAATAGAGGGTGATCCTGCCCCTCCTACACAGCCCCCAGCACAGCCACCTTCTGGGCTTTGAAGGTGCAGTGGTGACTGCCCATGAGTGGGGACCTCAGTCCCACTGTATCCATTTGTGGGGTCATGGGCTTGCAACTTCCAAACACCCCTCCCCGTCCAAGGTGCCCCCCCACATGTGACATATACCGCCCCTGTATGCGTCTTGTTTGTCTTGTCTGTCATCCTACCCAACCTATCCTCCCTGATCATACCTACTCTCCTTCCCCAACATCCCACTCTCACCTAAAAGTAAAAGAAAAAAAGGGCAATCTGTTCCGGCAAAGAAAGCACGCCCAATACATAGCTGTCCATTTCACACACGTGTCCACTGGACACATGTACACATTTCTAATTGGCATCACAACATACTATTGTTTTCTTCACCCCCTCTCTCAGGGTTGTGAGTGTCCAAATGTACCGCCAAATTTATTGCATATGCACAGCTGTTGCTGTAGAAGAAATGGACAGCTATGGACATTCCCTACACCTTTCCCGCATATCCCTAGCTACCTTACCTACTGTCTTTCCCTCTTTGTGCCCCTTTTTCACCACTTTGCTATAACCCCTTTTTCTTTTCTTTTAAAGAAATTGCATTGGGGGAAAGTGGGAGTAAGCACTTTTAAGCAGCAGTGAGCGGGTTACAGCCTGTTTGCATACGGGTTTAAGCACTGCCTACACGGGTTAAGCAATCAAGAAGGTAACTGAGTGTAAGGAACTGTAACCAAAAGTAACCACTGCTTACCATCACCCAAACCCACGCACACCCACTCACAACTGCTTAAAAGTGCCTTAATCACTCCATACCCAACGGCCCTTGTTCTGCCCAGCAACAAGATAAATGGCCTCTGCAAGGCTCAAAACCAGGACCCTGCACACCACAGCCAATGTGATTTACCACTAAGCCATGGCAGATATACAGACATTGGATGTTATCACAAACATAGCATCCAGCACAGTCATTCAACAGTATAGGAAATGTATTCCATTATGTAGATGTATGTGTATGTGTTTATGTCCAGATATATATACATACATACATAGATATAGATATATATATATATAGATATATCAAGACCATACCATGTGACAACAAAGCAGTAAAAAAGAATGAAAAGGGAAACACCAGCAACTCCTGTTTTATGTAGTGGTGTTGTCCTATATAATATCAAGCCTCTCTCAGACAGACATGTGTCATTAATAAATGCAAACATTTGTACATTGCTCATATACATTACTTTGTGAATTTCATTTACATTAACAAAACAGTTCCTGTCCAATCATTATGTGAGAACAATACTCTTGCAAGGTGCTGTGTGCAACATCATCATCATTAAAAAGTTAAATGGGGTAACCATAGTAGGACCGGTAGTGTCATGTGTACAATGGGTCATCTGCATCACATGTACCTGGAACCTTTAGGAGTCATGTGCATACCAGGATCATGTGCCTGAGAGAGAGGTGAGGACAACAGTAGTATGTTGTGATGCAAGTTAAAAAGGTTACATGTGTCCAGTGGACACGTGTGTGAAATGGACAGCTATATATGGGGCAAAAGTTGTTCTGGGAACAGATTGGCCTTTTGTTTCTGTTTTCGTAAGGTGAGAGTGGGATGTTGGGGAAGGAGAGTAGGTATGCTTGTGGAGGATATGTTGGGTAGGCTGACAGACAAGACAGCATACAGGGGTGGTATATGACACATGTGGGGGGATACACCTTGGACGGGGAAGGGTGTTTGTCAGTCACAAGCCCATGAGCCCCCAAATGGAAACAGTGGAACAGAGGTCCCTACCCATGGGCAGTCACCACTGCACCTTCACAGCTGCAAAGGTGGCTGCACTAGGGGCTGTCTAGGAGGGACAGGCTCTCCCTTTAAATGTAACACTCTGCCCTTGAGCTGGCATAGCTGGCCTCAAAACCCCTTATTGAGCCCCCTACACACCACAGCCTGGACTGTGCGATGGCTGACAAGTTCCTGTGTGGACCTGCTCCCAGGGGGGGCAGGCCCCATCCTCAGTGGCGCTTCCAACAGAAGGTGGTGCAGAGCCAACAGAGGTGGAGTTCCAAGGCTGAGCCCCAGACATGCTGGTGCCCGGTGCCATGGCCAGCTGAAGTGGAACAGGTGGTACCGACGAGACCTCCAATCCCATACAGCCTATGGTGTTGCAGTTTTAACACAGATAAGGCTTAGTAATAGTCAACAGCATTCAGGATTACTTATAACAGCATGCATAGATATTACCATCAACCCAAGACAACAGATGTCATACATTTGCAGAGGGAGCACAACACATGCATATATACTGCATGACATCTGTCCAAAGCGTAGATGATTTGTGACTGCAGCTATGAACAGTGGCCCACTATTGGCATGTCACTGTGATAACCTCAGACATTGACTGTCATACCACTGTTTCATGTGACGTATCCCAATCAGTTATGCGATGGTAGTAACTCTCATCACTGTCAACATGTACTGACTGAAATCCTCACACTATGCTTCTGCAGTTCACAGATGTGTGTTCTGTGAGTAACACAAGAAACAAATGGTTCCACACACTGACCAGTTCACAGATGACCCTACATATGGGGGATTCATCACAAACAGAGCACTGTCTTGTCAGTTATTAAAGCATGCAGACTAGTCATTACCACACACAACTTTTTAAATTGGCAGTAGTCTGAATGAAGCATAGCTACACTTACATGCTGTAGTCATGTCTGGCACATCACCCTCCTGTCTTTAGGCTATTTTCCACTGTGTATGTTGTTTGATGAATATCCAGATTTCATCTGTGATGTTGTTTACCAAACACCAGATCCAGGTTCCACTCACAGCGACTGTCATGGGCCAACACCAACATGATGTTCCTAGATATTGTACTGTGTTTCCATGCATTTGGGTATGGGAATGTCACCATAGCTGTTCCACATGCAATCAGCAAGAGGAGGACTGCAGTAGGTTCAGTGGCCATCATCTGATCATGACCATCGCTTACAAAACACAAGCTGCTGCTGAGCAGGTGTACATCTCCACATCCACCAGAGAGTGTGTGTGAGGGACAGACAGAGGCAACGTACATCAGAGAAGGGCTGAGAGACCAAAACCTAAGCATCTTCTGTCACACACCTACCGGTACAGGGGTTCAAACCCCTGACTGACTAGCCAAGTGCATGCAGTTACTCCATGTGCCACATAGCTGACATGGTAGTGTGCAGTAAGAACATATATGTGTGCTGGTGAGTGACATCTGCAACAGAGATATAGTAGACATACATTAGGTGTAGCACACATGGATGTCCACTTGAACATATGTCATTGTCAACACAACCACACTCTCTAAGGGACTCAGGCACATTGGCACACTTTGGCAGGCTCACAAATATACTTCCTAACTACTTAGTTTGCCACACTACAGTAATGCACGGGTATTACATGCACCACAGGGGTTATCCTGAGGTTTTATGGGCTAGGGCATGTGAACATGTCTGACATTAGTCGGTATGCCAATGGGAATTATACTGGGTATGAATGTGGTTGGGAACATCATACCTCACACGCAGATGCAAGGTGCCAGTACTGACATGAATGTGTGCATTGCTTCATGGGTGTGTAGTGGTTGGCTGTGCAAGATGGCTGTACAAGGCTGGGTGAGGGGTAATCCTTGGCATCAGGCCACCTGACAATGGTCTGCAGTGTGGTTCAGGGGTGTAATGTCTGAAATGTCCCAAACAGACGGGTATTGTATTAACTGTCCTGTCATCCTGGTTACCATTGTGTGTGGCCATTGCTTTGCAATGCATGTCATGTCTGCGCTTGATAGTCCTTGAAATGGACATTGCCTGGGATATGCATGTTCCACATTAATGTACAATGACATGTTTAAGTGTACCTGGTTTGCCTGGCACATGTTGTGTACACAGACTGTTATCATCAGATGTGCTAATCCTGGCCTGGTGTGGCAGGACATGCTAACAGACAGCAAGTTGACCCTGCACCTGCATTGATAGCATGATATAGGTGCTCCCTGGTGTCAGTGGCATCTGTCCATACAGGGCATGAGTGTAAGGCATTGTATGTCCTTTGTGGATCACATTTGATGGCACCACATATGTTGCAGGCATCCAGTGGGGAACATAGCGAAGGTGCATTGTCCGCAATTATGTGCCTATTGTACTGGTGGACAGGGTGCCATGCCCTCTGCAGCCCAATTAATTCACATCATGCCTACTATCTGTAAGCAATGTACAGGGTACTAGCAACATAGCGGGATTTTCTAGGCAAGTGTGCTTGTGTATGACACATGGGTTCAGACCGTATTCTGAGTAATAGTAGGGTTGCTTACTTTGTTCACCAGGCCTTTTGCCAGATGTAGGGGTATGGCTTGCCAACACAGTCTCTTGGCAGATTGAAATATGTAATCCTCATGAGGTGGACATTGTGCCATATAATATGGCCACCATATAGGAAAACTACAAAAAGCATTCCTCAACATGTCCAGTGGTTAGACACTCACAGCCACCTCCACACAGGCTCTGACTATCAAACACACACACACACACACACACACACACACACACACACACACACACACACCTGAAATGTCTTTGAATAGAACTCCTACCTAACTAGTTTATCACACTACAGCATTATGCAGATAGCACACATGCTACAGAGATTACTGGACTACCCCACCCCCAAAGGTGTATTTCACAAGGAATGACATCAGCAGGGTTACCAAAGTAGGGCAATTTGAATTCCCTGCAAGTGAGTAGCCCAAAATGCATTGCTCACAAAACAGACAGTGAGACACACACAACACATCCACAACTGATGTGTGGGTATAGATCCCATAATAAAGATCTATATTACACTACTACATGGAGATGTTATAGGATGCACGGCAAGGATTACTAGGGAACTTGTTCCCCAGAGGTGTATTTGACAAGGAAAGACATCAGCAGGATCATCAACATAGGGCATTGTAAATGTTCTGCAAGTGAGTAGGCTATTATGCATTTCTCCCTACACAGACATTGAAACACACAGAAAACATACATAACTGCCATGGTTGTGGCTGGAACCCTACCACAGTTTTAAATCACACTCCAGCAGTACACAGTTACCCGACGCACTACACATATTACTGGGTTACAGCAGTCCCATAGGTGTATTTCTAGGTGGGTGACATCAGCACCCTTGCCAAAGTTGAGTTTGTGAATTGTAAGGAGTGTACATACTCTAAAAAGCATTGCTCTTCTCAGGCAGACAGACACACACACAGTTGGCAAGTCTGGGATTAGAACACCTACCACACTAGTTTATCATACTACAGCATTATGCAGTTATAGGACATGCTACAGAAATAACTGGATCACAGTAGTCTCAGAGGTGTATTTCTAGGTCGGTGACATCAGCACCCTTGCCAAAGTTGAGTATGTGAATTGTAAGGAGTGTGCATGCTCTAAAAAGCATTGCTTTTTTCTGAGGCAGACAGACAGTTGGCAAGTTTGGGATTAAAACACCTACCAAACTAGTTTATCACACTGCAGCATTATGCAGTTGCAGGACGTGCTACAGAGATTACTGGGTTAAAGTTGTCCCAGAGGTGTATGTCTAGGTGTGTGACATCAGCAGGATTGCCAAAAAAGGGCATTTCAAGTGTACTGAGAGTTGTACATGTCTTTTACCTGTGTGTACCCACTGCTTCCTCTCGCAAAAACACATTTACACCCACTTAAAAGTGTCTTATTCAGTCCTAAATGACATTATCAACAACCCTTGCAGGTCTTGAACCCCAGACCATGCACACCAAGGTCACTGGGCTTGCCACTAAGCCATCTAAATTATATACATGTTTCATGGTTTACATAATACACATTTTACTACAGGTATTCCACAGTACTGAAAACAAATGGGACAGTCACTTTGTGTACATATGTGCAGTACCCTTGAATGTACTGCACTCTGTGAAACAACATAGACAAGTCTACATATGTACAACTGTTATAACTAAATACATATATGCACTCATGGGATGTGTACACACACACACACACACACACACACAGATATATATAATATATATATATATATATATATATATACACAGACACAGCTATAGCCATATATATATATATATATATATATATATATATATATATATATATATATATATATATATATAAACATGTCTGAACACCCTTTGTGACACAGCAGGGTTCCAAAGGAATTGACATGTACACAAAACAGAGGCAACTCTTGTTTTATAACATTTAAATCTTAATCAGTTCACCAGAGAAGGGATGGTTATTGTGTATGTGGAGTTTGGGGTGGAGAATGATGGCTAAGGAAATATACCCCAGGGATTGTGGAGTTTGGGTGGGGGAATGATGGATATGGACATACACCCGGGGGACCACATCTGTGTCACTGCTTGACAGTGGCACAGGAAAATAACATACCCAACAGTAGTCGTTCTTGACTGTCTGTTCTGTTCTATTCCTAACTATGCAATAATTTGTAGACTCCACTCACCACAGCTGACTACCATTGTGTGCAAAAAAGACATAACATATGTTTATGCATGGCTACAGGGTAATCACATACACACAAACTCACACACTTGCCAGTATTGTGCTTACAAGTCTTGCCTATGTAAAGGTAACTAGTAGAGTGGTATGCAGTTGGGGTATGCGCCACAGAACCCATCCAATTACACTTACTCTGATTCTGATTTTGAGCTGGGTGACATCACAGGGCTAATTACTTGCAGTGGGGAGTGCGGAAAAGGGTGGTTTAGCAGATGACAAGGATAAAGGCCAGTGCAAAAGGTGGTTTCTCTTTGGAAAGCAGTAAAACCCAAATACACACACAACCAATTGCAGACACACACACAAACACACACACACACACACACACACACACACACACACACACACACACACACACACACACACACACACACACACACAGTTGCCAGTGGTGAGATCAGAATTCCTGCCTATCTACAGATCACTATTACAGTACTATGCAGTCATGAGACGCAACACAGAGATTACGCATTTCAAGGCAGTCAGAATGCCCTTCTAAGATTGAGGACATCAACAGGGATACTGACAGTTAAGATGCACATAGCTGTAAACCTGTGTGCTTAAAGTAGGAGTCTATTACAACCTGTATTCACAAACAAGACACATCATCTGTAGGTAATACATAGGTAGGCCTGAGAGGTATAGTTGTAGAACAACAAGCCCTGAACTGGAGTATGTCCATCTGTGGAATGGACAACTACTATCACTATACAGGGTTACAGTGGTCATGTTCATACACATAGAATCAAATGACTTGTTTGGATGCATTGTCTTCAATTACACAAGGTCACAGTGGGCATGCTCATACACTTAGTAGCACAGGGCCGTTTGGGATGCACTATGACTACAACTACACAAGGTTATACTGGGCATGTTCATACACTTAGAAACAAAGGACTTGTTTGGATGCACTGACTCAAATTACACAAGGTGGCAGTGGGTACGCTCATACACTTAGTAGCACAGGGCTGTTTGGGATGCACTCTGATTCTAACCACAGAAGGTCACAGTGTGCATGCTCATACACTTAGATGTACAGAACACGTTGTAATGGACTCCTATTGTAAACACACAGGTTTACAGCTATGTATATCTTAACTGTCAGTATATATGCACATCATACAGGTTTACTACCAGATACATGTATGTAGCCAGTAAATGATATATCTGCATCTGTGCTGTGTGATACACATGCATACATGTACATGAAGTACTGCCATATATATGTGAAGTACACACAATCATGCATGTGTGGAAGTGACAGACAATAAGTTAACTGGGACACATAGGTGGGTGCAAACTACAGCATGCATCACACACATTGCTGCCCTGAAAGGCATACATTGATATCAGGTTGTGGACAGTGGCATTATACTTGGAACAGTGGCATGTGCAAGCATAATATGTGAGCCCCATTGTCTAATGGTACTGAGGTGCAGGTGTCAAGATGACCTCTCACAGCTGTGTTAGTAGTTGTCATTATTAGCAGGACCACTCCACTAAGCATATCTGACAATGGTCATCTACACAACATCTGCTGCTGTCCATCACCTTAGATGTAGCATTTGATACCAAGCACAATACTGCCACTCGCAATGATGTCATGGTACGAGTGGCAACTGCTCGACCAAAACAATGAGCTTATGTCCTGCTGTAATTATGATGTTGTCCAGTGTCTGTCATTCCGGGATGTCATGACTGAAAGAAGACATGCCTTTGTCACAGAGCACATGCATCCATTATTCAAGGGAGTGTGGATAATGCCTAGGTCGCATTTACCTATATAGTGGCATTCCAAGGCAAAAGTCCTAAACACAGAAGTAACACTCTGACACCTACAAGACAATTGCATTGGATGCTTATGCTAACCAGTGTTAGATGTGTGGCTTTCATAATCCATTTGCTCAATGTAGAACCTACAATGGGGAATACTGACATCTGTGCAGTGAGGAACACATGGCTAAAGGCTCTGTAGTGCACAATAGCACTACCACAATATAACTCAGATCCAGACATGTGGGCCATAACACTGGTATGGACTACTCCAGGTGGTGGTATCCACATATTCATAAAGGCTACTCACAAGTAAAGACCACTACACTGACATAATTCATCACAGATGATTCATATACAGGTGACAGTGGCAAAAGCTGCATTCTAGGTTGTATCCTCATATACATCCACCACCATGTCCTCAGACTACCAACACACATTCATACATGTGGTATGAAATAGTATGGTAGAACACCAAATAATCTTTGATTGATGGACTGTACCTAGCTTTATATCAACTGTGCAAAGTACCCATGTACTGACAAAGTTGCATAATGTGTTATGCAATGCAATAATACTACTGTTTGTAACCAGGTCAGTTGTACACATACCAGGGTCCCTCTGATGTTGTCAGCATTAACACAGTTGACTGTTGCTTTACACCAGTAAACAACACCCTCATGGTTGGATATGATCTAGATGTACCTTCCCTGGATATGTACATCCCACACTTATACAACATAAATGAAAATACCATAGCTGTTGTTGTCCTTTGTACATACAGGTGGACATATTCATTACACACATGCACATGGAAGATAGGTCCATGGCTGCTGAATGCTAACAATACATATGGTTTGATATCTATGTTGACAGATGTAATATTCTCTCTCTACTGGTCACCCATGACACCTATCATATCATACAACAACCCATGTGGCATGTATGTCATTAGACATGTCCACCAAATGCAATGCCTACAAACATACCCAAATAACAGCATCATAGGAATTACACACATAGCCTGTACTGACAGACTCAGGGAAATACAGCTATGCTCTGTATGTTCCTGAGTAGTTACAGGTGATATGTCCATGACATGTACGGCAATGTGTGCCCACAACTCCTACATATACCCCATGTCAACAATTGCAAGCCATGCATGCTGTGTGCTGTCTGGACATTAACCTTATTACCACAATAGCCAGAACGTGCTGGGGTGAGATGCTTACAAGCCACAAACCTTGCACATGCTTGAATAAGTGTAATGCCTAGCTCAAACAGAGCACATTGCTGGCACTCTTCAAGTAATCATGAGGTGTGTGTGTGGCAAATATGATGTGTGTGTGACAAATATGATGTGCTCACTGTTGACCATTACAGTGCCCTGGCTTCACAGCGGAACTGTCAACTAACAGTTTGTGGGATCATGACATGGAATATTACTGTGTATCTTGCTGATGTGCTGTTAGCATAAATGTACACTTGGCTACTCAGTGAAGGTGGTTGTGTGTCCTACCAGTATATGAATACAACATCCATTATGGTGTAATGCTCAGCTAGGTTTCACACATGGTGTTGGGAAGGTGTGGAATGTATCCTCTTGACCTGCTAGTCCACATACTAATGGAGACTGCATATGTGTACATGTATTGATCTGTGTTTAGATTCCATGTGTGCGCAGTGTCTGATGTTTGAAGGTGACTGTTGTCTTAGTACATCATGCATTTGCAATGCATCCTCAGCATTGACAAGTGTATATGGTGATATCCTCAAAGTACAGTACACTGTACT
Source organism: Protopterus annectens (assembly GCF_019279795.1). Classification (NCBI taxonomy): domain Eukaryota; kingdom Metazoa; phylum Chordata; order Ceratodontiformes; family Protopteridae; genus Protopterus; species Protopterus annectens. The sequence continues at coordinate 330,776,162 of NC_056733.1, forward strand.
TTAGGTATGGACAGATGTTTGGACATAACTACTAAGTAGTGGGGCTACTTTGCAGATGAATAAGTACTGAGAACAGCTCACTGGTGTGTTACAACCATTCCTACAACAACCTGTGTAACTGCTAAGCTATGGTTTTGTTAATTGAAGGGGAAGACACACAACGTAGAATGCAGTATGGGTGACACTGAAGGCAAACCTCTTGACACTTGGAACAGTAACATGTATACAGCATATATTGTGCATATATTGGCACAGTTGGCAGAGGAATGAGCCAGTATGCTTTGTAGCATGTGCGATTGTGCTGTCACTCTGTAATACCTATCATGAGATAGGCAGGTTTTTGATTCACAGTACTAACATGTGTGGGTGTGTGCATGTCCATATATGTCACGTATGGTGGGGAATACATCCCAAATGTTTTTCACTCTCCTATACACTGTTGTACACATCTGTACAGAGTGAAGTGTAAAAAGCAAGACATAGGCAGGTGTATGAATCACACATGTCAAGTGTCTGTATGTGTGTGACATAGGTGTATATCTTTGTGAATGCCGCAGTGTGGGTGTGTGTGTGTGTGTGTGTGTGTGTGTGTGTGTGTGTGTGTGTGTGTGTGTATGGCTGTCTGGACCCTGGAGTAAGGCTATATTTTACCATAGTGAAATTATAAGACCCCCCCCACCATCCACTCAATGCAGTTGAGTATTCCTGTTGATGTCATCAATCATAGAAGGGCATTCTAACCACCTGTAAACATATATGCCCTGGGTTAAGGCTTATTGTTACATAGCCTACTGATGAACCCCCTCCCCACATACACTCACAGCAATCTAGTATCCCTGTTGATGTCCTCGATTTTAGGCCATTCTGCCTGCCTGTACATGTGTAATCTCTGTGGCGCATCTTAAAATTGCGTAGTACTACAATGATGATTTGCACATAGGCAGGGGTTGTCACCCCAACACTGTCAACTGTGTGTGTGTGTGTGTGTGTGTGTGTGTGTGTGTGTGTGTCAGAGTGTGTGTTACTGTGTATGTGAATCCCTGCGTGTGTGGGTGTGTTACTGTGTCTGTGAATCCCTGAGTGTGTGGGAGTGTATGCATCCTCTCATGAGAGCGAGTATTACTACTTCCCAATGAGAAGCCACCTTTTCCACTGGCCTTTACCCTTATCATCTGCTAAACCACTCTTTTACCTCCTCCCCGCTCTAGGTAACTATACCTGTGATGATACCCACTATGGATGTGATGGCTCTGGCCACAGTAGCTTACTACACAGCTATCATGATCTTGGATCATTAGATCAGTAAACATGTTTGAAACTCTGGAGATTATAACTGTGATGTGGAAGCTACAAAGTGCATGCAGGTATTGTCATACAGACCTGTGAGTAGGCTACATTTACATATGGGACACTAACTGCAAACACTGATATCCCCCAGCACATGCATTTACACCTGAAAGAGGAAGGCAGAACATCAAGATCAACATGCAGTTACTCTTGTTACACATGATAACATACTGTCAAAAGTACAAAATGCATTCAAAAACTGTAGTACATGGTATGTCTGCTCCCTGTCAATACTACTCAACAATTGTAATCTACAATTGTCTTCTTAGTATGTCCATCCTGTGCATCAGACCATATGAGCATGTCCCTGCACCGATAGTGTGGATGACAGGGATGCGGCACAGGCATCATCATATGCACAGGGCGATAATGTTTGCCAGAGGCCTAGGCTGCACCATTGGATGATATCATGTGTGTGGGTTAGGGCCTTTGATTTCATTGGGCGTGTGTGGATGTTATGTGTGTGTGTGTGTTGAGGTGCCCTACTTTTGTTTCTGGTGTGTGCGTGTATGAATGCACATAGGTCTGGAATGTGGCTGGCCTACACAGTGGTATTATTGACAGCTGCAGACTGTACATGGCAGGTTTCACAGTTCACAGTGTTTGGGCACGGGCACATGGCCTGCGCCTGACAGGGGTTGCATGGGCACTACCAGGCAGAAGTCCAGATTGGGTACTGTCTGATGACACATGTCCACTGGAACCGTGTCCCTGTTGGGATCATCCAGGAACATGTGCACGTGGCCTGCTGTATCCTCGTGTGGCCATCACAGCACCAGCTGCACTGCTGCTGCTACCGCCACTATGGGAGTGGGCATGTGAAGTAGCATGTTCACGTAGACCTTCAACAGGTGATGCAGTTGGCCTACGTCCACATCCCCGATGCCTCACTCCCACCAGATGTTCCAGCACAGACATTCCATACTCGAGGATTGACATGCCACAGTCAAGGACTCCCACCATGTCACCCAATCGTCTATCCAAAACATCTGCAAGATAATGGTGAGCATTTGCAATTGCCTGTATGTTGTCAGTTAAAGAATGGACAGCAGCCCTCTGAAGCCTCAGACCTTCTCTGTTGTGCCATTCAGCATGTTCGTGTGCCTCCATTCCAGCCTGAAACATGCATCTGGTGATACCAGCTGATGTGCTATGTCTTGCAGGGGCACAATCCTCCTATGAGCAGCACTGGGCACATGCCTGTGTGGGACATCACCAGTCAGTTGGCTGGGATCATGGTGTGCAGGCACACCTTCCATAGTCTCCACATTTTCCTGTTCCATGCTGCCACCTGCCAACTGTCCTTCCTCTATGGCCACTGGTGATGGGGTATGTGCAGGCATGAGAACTGTGTGCAGGGATGAGTGGGGTGCAAGTGGGATGGCAACCAATGGCACAGACTCAGCCCCTGACAAACCTGCCTGTGCCTCAATCATACTTTCATCATCACTGCTATAGTCTGTGGGGACACTAACATCAGGTGGACCGCAGGAGGGCAACGCACCTACATCAACAACTGTGAGGTGCAGACAAGAACTGTACATTACAAGTTATACAGCACAGTACACACACACACACACACACACATGCACACACACACACACACACACACACACACACACACACACACACACACACACACACACACACACACACACACACACACAGATGGACACAAATGGACACAGACGGGGGCAACAGCATGCAACATGCATGTGATATGGCAGAAGGCATTCAGCTTAGACAATTATAGTGGTAGTTATCATACATCCCTGAGTTGCACACAACAGCATGCATGTGTTATAGCAGAAGGCATGCACCTTACACAATTATAGTAGTAGTTAGCATACATCCCTGTGTTGCACCATTTGTGTTACTAGGTTAGGCCCCAAACCTGCAACACAATGCATGCACTATGCTCCGTTGCACTGCACTGCCATATTTTGTGCAACATACCCCACATGTCAACAGACCATCGCTGACCTTTGTACATCTGCCACTGATGCTTTGTTTTGGCCACTGCCCCTATGTATGAGGAAGACATGAGCAGAAGGGTATGTAGAGTGAATACTATGTTTGCCTGAGCCCTAGCTTGCATATCTCCCCCAAAGCCGTGCATGTCTGTTCAACATTATTCTGCTTACCCCTGAGCTGAGTTTACAGACAATGTGCATGTGGCTGTACACACATGTTTGACATGGCTGTCCCTACTTTGCAATGTTGCCACAAACCAGCACTGGTTTACAGTACACCAGCCTGATGTGTGGCATATGACCTTGCCAATCACATGTAGTATGACATGTCTTCTGCTGACGTGTTGAATGACCGGGATACATGTTTAACACAATGGTGTCCTTTCAAATATGCAGTGAGGTAATGGTGTCCCAATGCATGGACTTGTTATACTAACATGGACCTTCAGCTGACGCAATGTTGTCAGTCCGCCCTACAGATATACAGTGACATACTGCACATTGACCTGATGTGCATAGCCATTGCAGGGCATCAGGTGGCTTCACTATTGCTATACAGTGTGAGTTACGGACACAGTTCATAGCCATGACTGTGTTCAGATACAATGCATATCTAATGTGGAATGTGACCTACGTCACTGAGGTGTATACACACTAAACCCTAATGTGGAATGCATGACACAGATCATTGAAGGGTAAACAGATGACACCCCTGCACATCTGTAACGATAATGCTGATGCCTGGCAACTATGCTCAGGCATGGCTAACTTAGCAGTACTCCATGTCCCACATGCCATCTGTGTACCTCACACACATGTGGAGCAAGCATGACAGTGATGTCTGGCACCAGCAATGTGAATGTACTGTATCTGTGGCCTGATGTGGTTGTGTGTGCATGTTGTGCAACACATGTATGTATTTGGATACTGTATAGGTGAATGTTTTCATGTTGTGACACACTCATGATGTTCAAGACATGTTATGTGGTGGTCTGATGTCATGCCTACACAAGCTGTGCACAGGTCTGTGTGATGTTTAGTGTTTCACATCTACAATATCACCATTACACAAAGGCCATAGTTGTATTGTGTTGAGCCAATGCACAACAGGGTGTACACACATGTATATCACTTCGACTGTGTGTGTTGCTTCATGGCTCTGGCCATCTTCCATGGCGATGTGCAAACATGTTTTGTCCAGTGGTTGTGATGGGCATCTATTTCACGTCAGTGTTGTCCCATATGACATACAACCATAGATGTCATATGCTCCATTGAGGACAGGGTTATGCAGACAAAGGGTGGTATGTTTGGGATGTGAGATATCATGTTTTGCAGGATAGTTAAGCAGTGTTGCTGTCAGCCCAAATGCCATGGACATGTCAGATAGCACATGACATTGTCTGACATTCATAGCAAGGGTATAGTCCACAAAGGTGAATACTGTGGGCTGGTCATACTCCAGCTCCAAAACATTTAGAGTGTTTGCACATATATGCTCTCTATATAGTATTTTTTGTATTCCCCACATGTGTAATGCTGATCTGTAGTACATGTCCCTACAGTGAACCACACCTTCACCATTGTATTCACAGCTGTCCACACATCTGGCAATGACAGTTTGTAAGGTTTAGTGTAGCTGTTTTATATAGTCTTCAATTAATCCACATGGGTAACCGCTGTGATGCATTGCAGGTCTGACCTGTATATATTAACATGGCCACCATACATTATGTGTATGTGTGTCAAATGGCCACATGGCAGATAGCATGCGATTAATACAATCTGTGCATTATCAAGCCTGATAAATAATAACAATCTCAGCTGCAACAGGCTGCTGTCACTGAAATGCCAGAGGTACCTAAATAGGAGTGTCACAGCAGTAAGATCATTATCCACATCTGTCTGATAGCTAGAGGGTGCAATGTGCATGTTAGCACATAAGCCAGTACAATAGACTATACTATGGAGTATGCACATCTGTGCATACATAGAGTAGCAAACTATAGTATGTGGCATGTGTGCATACATGCCTTGCATATGATGTTATATTACATATTGTACAGTACCACATGTAACTATATGACATATAGTTGTGTTATATGTGCAGTAGTGCCTTACCAGGCAACTCCAGGCTCAGTGGTTGTGAGACATCCACCTCCACAATACCAGCTAAAGTTTGTGGATGGAGTTCTGCAGGTGTCCCCAGGTTGGCCAGTAGCTCCTTAGTACGTGTGAGTGGGGGCTGGATGAGTGGCCCCCCACCTGTTGCACCTTGTTCCCTGGCGATTGCATTTGCACGCTGCTTCACCCGTCCAATGATGTTGGTGCAGTGTCTGTGCACCTGCTGATAGGTGCGATTGTGGCCGCCAACATAATTTACCCTTCTGTGCAGTTCCTCCCACTGGGCATCCCACTGCTGTGCATCCTGTGGCACATGGCTGAAGAGTGTTACATGGTTGTCGAGAGGTATGGAATGAGGATCTCATCCTCAAAGCGGGTGTATGGTGGCAGCCTGGCACGAGGCATACCTGGAAGACATAATGATGGAGACAGGTCACAGTAACTCACAGAGAAGTACAGAAGTACAGCTGAACATACATGTGTATCACATTTATTAAGATTACAAATATGTCTTTGCAAATCTACAAGACACTAACACCACTGACATGTTTAACTCACACACATTTGACACGTACTGGTAATTTAATGTTATCACCATGTATGTGTGTGTCAAGTGATGACATTGCTCATACTCCATGTGGGTGTTGTCTTGAAGTGGGCATGTCTGTTTGCCTGTATTGGTGTCTTTACCTATCAGCACATGCCTAGATGTGTTCACATTAATAAAATAGACCTTACTGTCGTGTATATGTCACATATATAGTCATACATAGCCTTAAGGGACATGACCTGTGACCTTGCAGACTTGCTCATGGAAAGTTTTACATGTATGTGTTTTGCCATACACACTGTACAGCAGTTTAGCATCCTGCCATGTATTACCTGTGTTGCACATGTGAAACACATGGGACAATGGCTAGCTTGATGGTATTTGCAGGGTTAGATATCAACTGTAGCATGTATGGTCATAGCGAACTAGTAGGCTATATGCCCTGGGCTATTTATGAGCCTAGGCTGAAAGGTTACCTAACTGTAGACAACAGACAGTGGCCAGTTCAAGCAGTGCCACAGAACTGATCCACAGGGTTATTGATATATTTACCATGTGGTCAACACACCATGTCTCAGAGAGGGGCAATGTGCAGCTTTGCTGGACAGGGATGTATAGTATGGCAGGAGTATGCAAAGTGTATGGGACAGGGATCTGTCAGGCATGTTTTGATCCTTGTACTAGAAAAGTGGATGTCCATGAAGTATGTGTTTATTTGAAATCAGGATGTGTAAGTGTAGCATGTCCAACATTTCTGTGTTGGACATGGCTTTATTCTGGGTAGGCATCATGCTACATAGTGGAGCTAGGGACTGGGAAGGCCAGTGTAGGCCATCTGAAAATGGCCAATAACCCTTAAAGAATATATGTGATCTATTATGGGTCACTTGAGTGTTGAGTATGGTTGAACAATAATCTCAATATTCATGGATGGCACCCTGTCATGATTAGGGGTGCCACTTTTGACTACCTGACTGGTGTGGTGAAGTAACTATCAAAGGAAAGACTACTGTCCAGCTGCATCCCATACACACACAGTTTCCATTATGTTGACCGCTGCCTAGGTGGTAGTTCATGGGTACAGGGTTTTTAACATAGGGGATGACAATGCAATACTTAGCTGTCAGATTGTGGCCGTACATCACATACCACACATCTGACCCACAAAGGCCCTTCTGTATGTTGTCCACAGCACTCATTGAGTCAACTATTGCTCCTAGTTCATAGTCATTTGCAAACTTCAATAGACAGATGCCTTCTGTGATAGTCTGTGTAGTACAGATAACAATGAGGGGGAGTACCAGGAATTAACTCTGTATTACTGTAGCTGGCACTGGTTTGATATGCGTGTATTAGTCAGACACCTTCTGCAGTGTTGGTTCTGCCAGCAGTCCAGTTGCCAACCACTCCTGTGACATAGGAATATGCACCTAGTTTACTGAGTGTAGCTGGAACACAGTATGGGGGATGGTGTCCTAAGACCTGGCAAGGTCATGATATGCTGTGTGAATCAACCTTACTGTCATCTACATCTGTATTGACCACAACACATAAGTTGATCAAGGTTCATGGCCTTACAGACCAGACTCAGCAGGGTAGTAGTCCACTATTTCCCATTATCAGTGGTGTCTCCCCCTTTGTGGGGTGTGATAGCTGTTGCTGTGCACCATTCAGCATGTACACAGCCTGACATGAAGCTATGATTGAACATGATGTGCATGTGGAGAGCAAATTGTTCTGACATTTGTGTAGGATACACCCTGGGATGTATGTATGGCTTTAGAGAGTGCAGCTTGTACCTGCATAGTTGTTATTACAGGGGCTCTGTAGTGTACATGGATATATAAATATGTGTACCTGTTGTGGGGGTGAGATGAGTGGGGGTTTAGGTTATCCAAGACCCTATCTGGATGAACACATGCTATTTCTGTAGGTGCAGTGCTTCTCATGTCATAGTGCTGTGAAGCACAGCAGGTCTTGTTGTTGCCATTATGATTCATGACACAGCTATAGAATGCTCTGTGGTTGGCCTCATAATATGTGGCTGATTAGTTTCACAATAGCTTTGTGTGGTTTTATATGGTGTATCTGCATCTTACTGAGGCTGACCAGGGATCATTTCCACTCATGTGTATTCACTCTTGCAACAGTTGCTACCTTCTGTGGTACAGTTTAAGGTAGAGTACCACCAGTTTGCCTTCCTGTTTGTGTTTGGTTGAATCTTGGTTCTGTTTCAATGGCACGATCACTGCACTTATGTGAATGCTTAAAGTGAATTTGTGTAGGATTCAGCATTTGCACATGCATTGTCCATTGGCATGGGTGCCATGACAGTCATCACTTTGCTCTTAAGAAGCATAACATTGGCTTTGGAGACTAACTGTGTGTAGCATACTGTTAGCCCTGTTTGTGTGACTATGGTGATCCAGGACATTGCGATTGATGAAATCCAATATGCATTGAGCACAGGTGTTGGTATATGAGTCCTCCCAGTTTATAATGGGATAGTCGAGAGTAGCCATTATTATGGTTTTCTGTCTCAAACCTAATATTCCCCATTACAGCACAATATGGCAGTTGGGAGTTTTGAGGCATGGTGAGTTATCTGTCACAAGATGCAATTTGGATTCCACTTTGGCACAAAGGTAGTTGCTCAGCATACTGCATCTGAAGTTATGCAAGTGAAACTAGCATGGGGGTGTACATATCCTTCAGGACTATGGACACACCTGTGGCCAGTGTGTTCCAATAAAGCATAATGGCCAAGAGGTGAGGTATGTGTCATGCAGGGGTGCTCTCCGGAGCTTTGACCCATATCTCAGTCACTGCACAGATATGTTCTCCATGTTAATGATTGACGTAAGTGAGTCCATATTGAGTTTCTGAAATGTATCATTGAGTAGCAAGACCCACAGTTTATTGCTTGGCTGTCCCTGTTACAGCAGTGGACTTTCACTGGAACTTTGCATGGTGAAGGCACTATAGGGGATACATGAGCCCTAGCCAGTATCCAGATTCCCAGGGGTAACAGGTGCAAGCCCTGTCTGGCAAAGCATCATGGTCTGTCAACCATGTTATCTCAGGCAGATAGATACTGGATACCCCTTGAATTACACCAGTAAATTAGACAATTGTGGAATACAATCCTTTTGTCCCTGTACTGCAGTATCATTCTGGCCAATGGCAGAATGCTACCCAGGCCTTGGGACATACCTGCATGGGCTACAAGACCTGACAGTTCCTACATGTGTGTTTTGATGCAGTCCAGGCTACTGCATCACAGGTCTTGCAGAACAACATGGAATATGCCAGAGCCATGTGTATAGTTCAAAAGGTGGTCTGAGTGTATGGGTATGTGTCTAATCATGGCAGACAGGCAGCTGATAGTATGTTTGCCCTCGTATAGCTTGGTGTGTAACATAGTGCTAGAGTTTTCATTTCCAAATGAGTACTGTTGGGCATGTTTCTGGCCAAGTGTTCTGAGGTGTGGCCCAATTATGCAAACTATGTCATACAGTTTGTGTATTTTGTTGTCTGTCTATTCCAGCTTGGGAGGTCTCTTGCTTGGCCAGATACTTGGAAGCCTCTGTGAATGTGTGTGATTTCTGGTGGTATGTGTGAGTGCCCTTACTGTGTTCTGGTAAGGGTATGTGTTGGTTGTGGTGATGAGATGCATGTATTAACCTACACCTCACGACTGTCCAGTCCAGTCAAGGCTGTAGACTAGACTGCCTTCCAGCTTACCCCTGTAGCTGCATCCCAGACAATGTGTGGGGTGTGGTGTTAGGTGGGTTTGGCAGTGTACATGGCATAGAGATTATATTCCCCACAGGATGGCCACATGCACAAAGCTGGCATTAGTAAACACTAGTAGCTGACTAGTGGACATGCCTGTATGAGCATTCAGTACTACAAGTACCAAGTACTGTATTTAGTTTACATATTGCTTATGAAGATGTTTTAGACAGTGATGCTCGCAAGTAAATATTTGTGTTATGGACATAACAACACTGGCTATTACAGAAACATAGTAGCTACCTTGAGCAGTAATCCTCCTCTGAGGAGCACATCACATCCTGGTAGTTGATTACAGATGATGCAAGTGTCTACAGGTCTGTTTCCTTTTGTGGGTATATACTCACATATCCACCAAAACCTTGAGCTCTGTTGGACACCCACTCCCCAAAAAGAGTCAAGTATCAATAGACTCTGCTGCCACTATCAACATGATCAAGATATAATCAGATAGTGTAAGCCATCACCTATGAAGCAGCTATTACACATGGGAAGCGGTCTCCTACATCTTACACTCCTACTGCAGATGTTACACTGGAGTTAAAGATGATATGCAACCTGTTTCATTACCAGTACTGCACACAACCTTACATACAGTATTTGTAAGCAGCTGTTAGGTTGGCAATGAGAGGTTAGGCTACACAAACCTGAAAGTTCAACCAGTGTGTCTCTACTCTCAATATCTACTCTATGTATGTGTGCACATAGCCATTTGGGCGAGCCCTGTAACAAGGGTCACTACACATTTGCATAACATGTACACATGCACAGCTGTTATTGCTTGCAAACGATACTGGTGAGGTGGGTATTACATGTCTTATATGCATGGATAGTTACCTAGCTCTTCCAATTGTCTTTGCTATCATGCTGCTAAACTGTCAGATGAATACAAGTCATATCTATCCTGTTATTGCGTATTGTAATTGCCAATAGACATAACTGATGTTTGCATAACATAACAGAAATGCTATGTAAAATGTAATACAGATCTGCCTAAAATACTGTACATTATACAGCTATTGGCACAATATTCCACAATGCAAATCATATTTGCACAGTAAGCCCACCTTTGACATGTTCATCTCACTAATATACCCATACATATGTCTACTGTTACAATATATCAACATATACTATCCCCTGTTATAGCACATACTTGTTGGACCAACCCTGATACTGACAGTGGCTGGAAAAGAATTGGTGAATTCCAAGCCCATATATATCATCCTTGTGGTGTATGAGGAGTTTGCCTTGTGACCTACAGCAGTACACACATAGAATACTACAAGCATTACTACTGCTCAACAATACATTGCTACAAGATGGCTATTTCCACTATATGCATTGATTACACTGTAATTCTTACAGAACAGGTACTACATACACAGACATACTAAATGTTATACATACCTTCTTAGTAATTGGAGGTGTTATTGACTGGTATATTAATAGTTTTCGGTTTGTGCTTCAATCTTCTGTTCAGTATTATGTACTATTCTGCAGGTAGATACAGATGGTTTGAATGTGTGACAAGGCATCCTTTTATAGTTAGAGATCAGTAACATGTGCTATCCTGATCACCAGTTAGTGTTCCACAGTAGTTAATTACATGCACATCAGCTGCACAGCTACTGCCTTAGCCAATACCATGGTAACAGTGGAGTATAACTGAATACTCCACTTGGGCATTGTCCCTTTGCCTTACTTGTGAGGAAGACAGCCTGGAAGTTTTGTTTGAAATCTATTGCAACAGCTGTATGGAGACAAACACAAATATATTATGTGTAATGCCTAGAAGATTTGGTCTAAATGAGAATACTGCTGTTTTATTTCTGAACATTGCTACTTGTGCAGGGTTTGTGTGTACCTAATAATTCTGCATATGTTTCAGTCTGGCCAGGATGTTTGACCAGCTCAAGGCTGTATGGCTATTCATATAATGTTAGGGGGTTTATAATGTGCTCACCAGACATCTTTAGTTTGGTGTAAATGTGTATTATACTTTCAGGATAATCAGTAATTGGTAACACTTCCTGGTGTAATTACTTTTCAACCCTCTGAAGCAGGATTAGTTCAAACAAACCCTGTAACATCAGCAGCTGTTCCATTGTATAACATCAACTATTTTACATAGGGCCATGTTAGTATGTCTCTGTCCAGGTATGTTAAGGTTTCAGCAGATGTCATACAGTGAGTGAATAATTGGTTATGGTATGACAGTATGTATTGTTGTAATTAGACTGGGTGTGGGGGAGATGTTGGTGGGTGTACATAGCAGATGCAGGTGTGCAAGAACTGCTTTTATACATATTCTATATGTGTGTGGGGGTTCTTTCCCTATTTGAACACCTATCCCTTAGTGGAATAATACTACGGTAATTGCAGGCTGATTCATTAAGGCACTGTTAAATGCTTCCTGTATAGCATGTAGGTATTGTTAGTCCTTGAATCCTTTTGGCAATACATTGGAATGTAATAACGTTTTGCTAAATGAAAGATGTCTGAGTATTTTTGTCATGGATATTTGCACAGTCATTGTAGTTGTGTTGGTGACTAACCGTATTTGGCTCATGTCCATAGAGCATATTTGTAATAGTGTATTGCCATATACTCTTCAAATGTTATGTTCATATTGTTTGGGGTGGCAGAATGTGTGATTGCTATGGTCCATGTTATACTCAGATTTGAACACTTCAGATGCTGTATATGCACATGCATGTATGTGTGTGTATATATATATATATATATATATATATATATAGATATATATATATATATATATATATATATATATATATATATATATATAAAGATATAGATATATAATATATATTATTGCATACATTTATATGTACCTCCATGGATGTGTACATGTTTTTAACCTATCTATATATCTACATATATATGTATATCGACATGTATCTCCCTCTCTCTCTCTCTCTCTCTCTTATATATATATATATATATATATATATATATATATATATATATGCACATATATATATAGATATATATATATATATATATATATATATATATATATATATATATATTTATATATGTATATATATATATATATATATATATATAGATATATATATATATATATATACAGCATACACCTTTCATTGGGTACATGGCGGTTTGTACTATTTCCACACAATCCTCCCTTTTGTGTTTTAACCTGTCTGAATACACAACTGGCATAGGTACATTTCAGGTAGCTTAATGGTAGGTTACCCTGAGGATGGTGCACATGGTTGTGGGTTCTAATCCTGGAAGTGGTTATTATTTTACCTCTCAGAACAGGTACTGGTAGGGAAAGTGTGATTAATGCAATTTAAGCGGTTGTAAGCAGGTTTGCCTGTGGTCTGCAACATTAAACAAAAGTTAAACCTGTGAAGCGCTTATCCATTTAACCGTGTTTAGCGCGCTTACCATCGCACAAACCCGTGCAAAATTGCTTACAACTGCTTAAAAGTGCTTTAATCAACCTGCATCCGAGAGCCCTTATTCTGGCCCTCAAAATAAATTAACAGCCCTTGAACCTGGCACCATGAACACCACAGTCACTGACTTTACCATTAAGGCATCTGAGATATGTACAAATGTTATGGTGTTTAGAATATACATTTTACTACGGGCATTCCTCACTACTGAAAACAAATGTGACAGTCGGTGTACATATGTATGATAAATGTTAATGTTCATATGTTTGTGGAATTAAGTGTTGCAATGTGATCTAATAGGGTGTATTATGGATGAGAATGCTTCTTGTTTTGTTTCTTTTTTATATTGTCCCCATACTCCATGAATAACCCTCCAGTTCACTTATTGAACATCCAAACCAGGCTCTCCTTGATGCATAATTTCATTAACCATCATTCCTCCCCCCACCCCAATCTCCACATACATAACAACTATCCCTTCTATGGTGAATTAAGTTAATATTAATAGTTATAATATCAGAGCTGCTTGTGTTTTGTGTACACTTCAATTCTTTTGGATCTATGTGCAGACATCACTGATATATATATATATATATATCTTTAGTATTAATTTGAAACAGTTATACATATGTAGACTTGTATATGTTGATTCACAAACTACAGTACATTACAATGTACTGTACATGTGTACATAAAGTGACTGCCCATTTGTGGTCAGTACTGTGGAATGCCTATAGTATAAGGTGTAGTCTAAAGACCATGAAACATGTATACAGCTCAGATGGCTTAGTGATAAGTCCCATGACTATGGTGTGCATGGCCCATGGTTCAACACCTCTGCGATGCTTGAAAAATGTTTTTTACTCCGGAATAAGGCTCATTTAAGCAGCTGTAAGCATGTTTAAAGGTGTTTGTGTGACATTAAAGCAGCAGTTAAACACAATTAAACAAACTTTAAAAGTTATAACCTGTGCGCGCAAACATGGCCACATCTGCTAACTACTCAGGATATACACATTTCAGTGAAGTAACATCTCACTATGTGCTTACATAACATTACATTCTCTGTTGACTTTACTCTCCAGCACACATGGGTTTATATGGGTGTTTAAAATGTTTATTATACTGAAGAATACTACCTAGATATGCAAGCTGTGGTTAAGGTATACTTTTTAACATAAAAAACATCTATGATTTTATTGGGATTTGAACCAGGAATGCACAGATACTATGCAAATGCTGTAACCATTACACTATTGACACTAACGTTACTTCTGCCTATTTCCTATTTAGATGATTTCTATGTGTAAGCTAGGCTAAGCAAAGTGCAGAGGCACCCAAACCCACTAAGCTTCTCTTACTCTTGAAATAAAAACATAACAAATGAAATGAGAGACTATAAATTAAATTCCTAACTACATTAGGCAAAGCCCCACACTGACACACTTCATGAGAAACCTTGATGTGTGAATGGGTAACAGAATATACACCCCTGGGATCATGTGTCCTAGAACCATACAGCCAGGAGGTGGGGGAGCCCCTCCAGTTTTATAGCTGCAAAACCTGTTGGGGAAATTGAATGGTGTTGATTTTTCATGTTAACATGCCCTCTTTAGATCACTAAGTGCCCCTATCACCCTCCGCCACCCCAGTCTTCAACAGCTTCCAGCAACTCTGCTTTTAATCACTTCATTGGCTATGCTTGACAGAGGCTCAGTTACTTCATCAATGGTGCGGAGAAAGCCAACACACTGTAGCTATGCTTTTAAATGCCCTTGTGCATATAGCCTACTACCTATCTGTGAACCTCTAAAGTGCAGGCCATCACAGACATAATATGTGAATAAACAGAGCTTTCAGATTATAATATACGGTGAAAAATCACCATGTAGTCAGAAAACAGTTAAGTACAGCAAGAACATACAGAATACTGATATTTAATGACTCCAAAAGCCTATCTTGGAAGCTAGAAGACTTGTATAAGTTTAAGGCTTTCTATTGCTTACCAGTAGGTTACCTACAGGAAAGATGAGAACCAAGCATAGATGGGAAACATGCATGCAACAATACCATACCGGCGTGCATGTGTCAGCCTTAGGCTTTGGAATACTGGCCAAGGCAATTGGCGCCCCCATGGTGCCTTTTTTAGGCAAGTCTCAAAGGAAATCCCACCTCCGCAAACAGCACAATAGCAAAATCAATGAGGGTTATGTACTCAACACCAGGGTTGTAATCACAACATGCACTTTTTCGCAGCACTCCTCCGTATGGACAATGTCAACATCTGTGTAGTTAATGAGACCTGTTTAAGGCTCCTGAGAGTACACCAGCACTACCGGACTACAACCCATACCGCACATTTTGGCCACAGAACATGGACTGACACAGACATGGAGGGGGTGTATCCATATTCATCAGGGATACCTACACATCCAGGTTAGTGGGGCAGCATGATACCTCTGAGATCATCCATGTGCAGTTAACATCAGCCACAACTGCAGTGCAACCTGTGGCCTGCTACAGATCACCCTCCATGACCCAGGATCACCACTCCTCCTACCTGGAGACAGTAGAAAACATGACAGTCCTACTGAACACCCTGGTATTGGTCAATGTCAACTACCCTACCATTAACTGGGAAACTTACTCAAGTATTTACTTCCAGGCCTAGCGCTTCATGGAATTTATCACCTCATATGCCCTGTGTCAGATGGTAAACTCCCTAATGAGAGGTGGAAACATACTAGAAGAGGTAATCACCAACATGGGTGACAGGTGCACCACAGCTGAGGTAAACCGGTGACTGGTTAGATCTGTCCATGGACTATTCACTGATAATTTCCACCCAACCATCTCCCCCACCCAAGAAAACCACAGTGAATACCTTTCCTACAGCTAAATTTACACTACTAAAGACAGAGGTGGGAGGTTTCACAGCCCCCACGCTAAAGGAAAACACAGCTCAAGATACAGAAAGATTTACAAATGCACTCTATAAGCACCTACAAGGATGTATGGATCATGCCATCTCTGGTAAACCAAGACTCGCTCCTCCTAGACAAGGACACCAGTCTGGTGGATCCCTGCAATAAACAGGCTATACAACAGAAGTAGGGTAGTAGTCCAGAAAAACAGCAAAACCCAAGAAGGGCAGATATCCGTGACCAGTATTAGTAAGAAACATAGGTCCCTCATGTAATCATCCAAGGCTAACATCAACAGGAAAATAGGCAGGGATTCGAAAGATAACCACAAAGCCTTCTTTGGCTATGTCAAGGATCTAAGTGGCAACGCACAGATTTGCACTGTGCCGGTGCAGTATAGCACAAAATATACTGACCCTATTGATATCGCCAACATCCTTGCAGATACATTCAATGCAAACTTCACCCCCTAAAGAGCCCCCAACAATACCCAGAAAGTACAGTATCCCTGACATCAGAGACACACAGGTGGAAATGGCCCTCTCAGATGACAAAACATAGTGTCAATGGAGGCAGATGGTGTCCCAGACTGCGTCTTGCAAACACTACAAGACAAACTAACCCCTCACCTAATTAAGCTTTTCAACCTCAGCCTCTACACAGGCTACATGCCCAACTACCACCCCATAAGCCTGACTATCCTGGTCTGTAAAGCTATGGAGCTCATCCTCATGGCACTCATTGACAAAGACATTGGTAACCTCCAAACACTTGTGCCAACCAGGTCAGCTTGGTTGAGTGCAGATCATGCCTACTTAACCTGTTTGACATCTTACAGACAGTCACCAAGACATTAGATGAGGGGAGAGGTGGTTCACACATACTACCCGGACCTCGCCAAGGCTTTTGACACCATTCCCCACTCAAGTATTGTAATATTGATAACCTCACCAGCCTGTACATAAACCCATACATCACAGGATGGGTTGCCAACAGGCTTACACACAGAACCCACATGGTAAGACTAGCAGCCTCAGGTCCAACTCTTAACCAGTCACAACTGGTGTCCCACAGGACTCAGTCCTGGGACCCCTACTGTTTGGCATATACTTCTCAGATGTACAGGCAAACACAGGTGGACTACGGCAGACCATGTTTGGCAATGGCTGCAAACTGGGAGGCATAACTGACAGTCCAGCTGACATAGACATGCTTCATGGGGCCTCATAGAGACCGACACAGGGTGTCAAAGTCATGGACTCCAGCTAAGTGCCACAAACTGCATGGTCATTCCATTTGGAAAAACTAAACACCCACATATTAACACATAAGTGGCAGCCACTTTAATACAGACAAGGTAATAGGGTATCTGGGGACTAAGGTAGATAGTGATCTCTCATCCTTCTATGTAGGCCATCTGATTACTAAAGGGTTTGCATCTAGACATACTGAGGTTATAGTGCCCTTTGCTTGTCACTAATCAGTCCCATCATAGAGTATAATAACCAATTTGGGATGTACCTCAGAAGACACTTCCAACAGCTGGAAGGTCCACGAGCATACCTCGCCAAGAGAATTACTGACTTAAACATATGTCCTATGCAGACAGACTGAATAAACTCCTGCTTTACTCAGTGGCATCTTGTTTACTCAGAGATGATCTCTGCTGGCCAACAAAGCCATGTCCAGCTCAGGCTTAATGGATATGCTCCACCTATGGGAATCCATGTCACAGTGAGCCACACACTGTAATGAGCTAAACCTTGCCACAATAATAACTAGAAGATGCTGGAGAGACAGATTCCTGTTACAGAAACTCCCCATGCTTTGGAGCTGCATCCCTAATTACATTATACAGAGCCCCTCACTAACACTCTTCAAGAGAAACTTTGAAGAGTTGATAGGGAATAGTAAATACACCACAGGGATCCCGCCATTGGCTCTGTTCCACAGAGGGACAGTTAATTAATCAATGGGGTGGCAAAAGCTGACACATTTTGTCTAGGCTTATGAATGCCCTCAGGCAGTTAGCCAAGTACCTACCTATGAACCTATACATACAGTATCAGCACATGCTGATAGCTTAATTTACTGTTCAGGTGTTGACTTATCTTCTGCCAATAGCAGTTGTGTGTGCAATAGTTGAGGGCTGCCTATGTTGGATGCACACAGTAGACTGCGTATACATGGCAATTTACAGGTAGTCCTGTGTGTGTGCCATCCATTTTTACTGTGTGTGCAGGTAGAGAAAGGTGTCAGTCCCTAAATGCCTACACTGTCAGTGTGTGTGCTATACGTTCCCTCCTTTTCAAGGCATGAGCATACTGGGCATGCCTCTGTTTGCCTACTGGGGCTGGCTCAGGGTGTTCATGGTCTGAGTACCTCTGTCCCTGTGGGGCCCTTGGCAGTTGTGGTGGGCTGTAAGGGCCTTCACCATTCTGTCCCTGCTGCAGCTGTTTCCACAAGATCATATTGTGTAACATGGCACATACTATGAAGATGTGGGCACACGTGCCTGGAGAGTACTGCAAGGCTCCACCAAATATGTTCAAGCAATGAAACCGTGATTTAAGCATCCCAAACACACACTCTATGATGATTCTGGTTTGTGCGTGTGCCTCATTATGGCGTTCTTGCATGGATGTGTGTGCATTTTTGATGGGAGTCATCATCCACGGTTCAGTGCATAGCCAGCATCCCCACCAGGTGGCCATGTGGGATGTCCCCCCTGGCAAATACCTGATACAGCTGTGAGGCATGCCAGATGTGGGAGTCATGATAGCTTCCAGGGCTTCCAGCACATGCACATCAATGATAATGCCCTGGGCATTGCACACGACCCTGGCAGTTGATGGAGGGGTATCCCTTGCGGTTAATGTAGCACCTACCCTGCTCACCGGGTGGTGACTTGATGTGTATGTGCATGCAGTCTATTGCACCCAGTACCTCCAGGTATTCTGCCACATGGTGGAAGAGACGCATATTTCTGGCCAACTCCTCCTGCGTTCAGGGGAAGTATATGTGCTCATTGCCATGTGGTAACATGGCATCCAGGAACTGGTGAAGTACCCTGCATGCTGATGCCTGTGAGATCCCCATGATATCTCCAGTTGGCCTTTGAAAGGTACCTGTAGCTAGTATTCTCAGGCTTACACATACCTTCGTATACACTGGGATGGGTTCCACTCTGTTTGTTCTAGCTCTGAGGCGTGGCCGGCACAGCTCCACAAGTTGCTGTAAGGTTTCCCTGTCCACCCTGTAATGCTCTACTATCTCCAGATCATGTAGCCGCTGGTAGGTTACCCTGGGTCTGAACACTCTTCTCCTCCTCTGGTGCCTGGGGTGGTTGTGAGCATAATCCTCCACAACACCTTCAGTCTCCAACACATGCTGGTGGATCAAAGCTATGGCAGCCCCAAACATGTACATATTAAAAGTTCCCTGTCTGTATACACCAATGATGCAGAGTGTATGGGAATACATAAGTGTGTGTGAGGTGCTTTCACACTTTATACTATTGTGCTATGGATGCTGCTGATGTCATTGGGTGTGTATGAGCAATTCCAGCTGCAGGGAGTCTTAATTATGGGGTTTACAGTGAGTACTGCAAGTGTGGGGCCTTTAGTGTGGAGTTATGCTTGCCTGCCTTGATTAATATGTTGCCCTTTAATTCACTTTTATACCAGGATCCCTCCCATTATCAGGCATGTCTCTACCTGTCATCTTTCTTGTTTTGTACTTTCCCTATCCAGTCATGTGTTGCAAAATGTGCCTTGTAGCTGATATAATGCAAATCTGCTTTGTTCTGCTGTGACACTTTACTGTTTTCTTTGCAGTAGAGCCCTCCCTTTCCTGTTCTGCAGGTAGCTGCTTGCAGAATTGTTAGCTATTGTCAATGGCCCACTGTAAGTTCCTAGGTGTTAATTAGTCATTTGTGCTCCAATTTCCCTGCAGCAGCATTTCTTTTTTTTTTTCCTATATCCTTCTTGTTTCAGCTCCGGTGCACGCGCAAACCTGTTTACCAAGTTTAAGCTGCGTTTTAATCTCCCGTTCGCATGCATACTGTTACCTTGTGCTCTCAGCTAAGCAAAGCTATAGCCAGTTCAACACACCTCTTCCTGCAGATTTGCTTAGCTATGGGAAAACCAAATTAGCAATGCTCCAATCTGCTTACAGCAAAGATGACACACTCCTCTCTTGATGTATTTTTTATCTCAAGGGCACACCTCAGTGTTATAATGCTAGGCTTTGAGGTGCATCCTTACACCAGTGGGGAATCTGAGATTCACTATTACTCCTTTCATTTGCATGGCATTGCCTACTAATTCCTAGCTACTGTGCAAAACACTGTCACTGCCCCTTAGCAACCCTGGCACCATGGTGTCGTGTAACATGCCTGCCATTGACTATTATGGGAAATCATGAAATGTGTTACATTGCAGTTTTATTCTATATTTTCTCTTTTCCTTGCGATCCGGTTTGCGCAGCTGCCCTGTGCTTAAAACTGTGATAGTGCAAAAAATAAAATTAAATGTTCTTTTTATATTTTGTACATGTTTTATGCCAATGGCTATATATTTAGCCATTGGCATATATTAATATAATACATGTGTTTCGCCAGCTGTCATGGGTCCGATTTTATGTTTGCAAAATGTAAACCATTTTTTCACGGTTTACATTTCTGCATGCTTACACTCGCCTGCACCACTTCCTGGATTGCTAAATACCTTCATTTGCATGCTACACTGCTGCAAATGGGGTAATTAGCATACAGGGCTGGGAGCCTGTGCGGGCATAGTGTCATGAGTAGTGCATGTGGAAACAGCTTGTATCTGGATCGCTCACAGGCCATATTTGCTGTTGGAAAGCCAAACGCTATGCCTGCACCTGGCCAAGCTTCATGAATCCAGGGGTGAATGTTGCAATTAAAGCAAAAGGTGCTTCAACAAAGTATTAGTTTAAGGGTGTGCACATTCATGCAACCAGCATATTGCACGTTTTTTTATTTTTATATTTTTCCCCTAACAGATTTATTTGTTTTTTAATTGAATTGTAGGTTACAGGTCACATTAAAGGTGCTGAAAGTTTTGAAATAATTTATTGTGGTCTCATTTTTTCTTTATATCATAAAACCCTGACATTTTAACAGGGTGTCTACACTTTTTATATTCAATGTATATATATATATAAATATATATATATATATATATATATATATATATATATAGATAGATATATATATATATATATATATATATATATTACACACACACACACACACACACACACATACACACACACACACTCATACACGCATACATATATATGTATATATATATATATATATATATATATATATATATATATATACATTTTATAGACATATATATATATATATATATATATATATATATTTAGAGAGAGAGAGAGAGAGAGAGATCTAATCTATATATAGATAGATATATCACGTTCTTTCTCTACTGAAAAGCTCAAAACACAAAATACAAAATTATCAGGAAAAATATACAAATCATTAATTGTTTTTTGCACAAGGAGAAGCCTGGCTGTATCCACCACATTATCTGTTAGTCAATATATCAATCAGAAATTGTACTAGAGTGTTCCCGATTCCTACTCTCAATATCTACTCTATGTATGTGTGCACATAGCCATTTGGGCGAGCCCTGTAACAAGGGTCACTACACATTTGCATAACATGTACACATGCACAGCTGTTATTGCTTGCAAACGATACTGGTGAGGTGGGTATTACATGTCTTATATGCATGGATAGTTACCTAGCTCTTCCAATTGTCTTTGCTATCATGCTGCTAAACTGTCAGATGAATACAAGTCATATCTATCCTGTTATTGCGTATTGTAATTGCCAATAGACATAACTGATGTTTGCATAACATAACAGAAATGCTATGTAAAATGTAATACAGATCTGCCTAAAATACTGTACATTATACAGCTATTGGCACAATATTCCACAATGCAAATCATATTTGCACAGTAAGCCCACCTTTGACATGTTCATCTCACTAATATACCCATACATATGTCTACTGTTACAATATATCAACATATACTATCCCCTGTTATAGCACATGCTTGTTGGACCATCCCTGACACTGACAGTGGCTGGAAAAGAATTGGTGAATTCCAAGCCCATATATATCATCCCTTGTGGTGTATGAGGAGTTTGCCTTGTGACCTACAGCAGTACACACATAGAATACTACAAGCATTACTACTGCTCAACAATACATTGCTACAAGATGGCTATTTCCACTATATGCATTGATTACACTGTAATTCTTACAGAACAGGTACTACATACACAGACATACTAAATGTTATACATACCTTCTTAGTAATTGGAGGTGTTATTGACTGGTATATTAATAGTTTTCGGTTTGTGCTTCAATCTTCTGTTCAGTATTATGTACTATTCTGCAGGTAGATACAGATGGTTTGAATGTGTGACAAGGCATCCTTTTATAGTTAGAGATCAGTAACATGTGCTATCCTGATCACCAGTTAGTGTTCCACAGTAGTTAATTACATGCACATCAGCTGCACAGCTACTGCCTTAGCCAATACCATGGTAACAGTGGGTATAACTGAATACTCCACTTGGGCGTGTCCCTTTGCCTTACTTGTGAGGAAGACAGCCTGGAAGTTTTGTTTGAAATCTATTGCAACAGCTGTATGGAGACAAACACAAATATATTATGTGTAATGCCTAGAAGATTTGGTCTAAATGAGAATACTGCTGTTTTATTTCTGAACATTGCTACTTGTGCAGGGTTTGTGTGTACCTAATAATTCTGCATATGTTTCAGTCTGGCCAGGATGTTTGACCAGCTCAAGGCTGTATGGCTATTCATATAATGTTAGGGGGTTTATAATGTGCTCACCAGACATCTTTAGTTTGGTGTAAATGTGTATTATACTTTCAGGATAATCAGTAATTGGTAACACTTCCTGGTGTAATTACTTTTCAACCCTCTGAAGCAGGATTAGTTCAAACAAACCCTGTAACATCAGCAGCTGTTCCATTGTATAACATCAACTATTTTACATAGGGCCATGTTAGTATGTCTCTGTCCAGGTATGTTAAGGTTTCAGCAGATGTCATACAGTGAGTGAATAATTGGTTATGGTATGACAGTATGTATTGTTGTAATTAGACTGGGTGTGGGGGAGATGTTGGTGGGTGTACATAGCAGATGCAGGTGTGCAAGAACTGCTTTTATACATATTCTATATGTGTGTGGGGGTTCTTTCCCTATTTGAACACCTATCCCTTAGTGGAATAATACTACGGTAATTGCAGGCTGATTCATTAAGGCACTGTTAAATGCTTCCTGTATAGCATGTAGGTATTGTTAGTCCTTGAATCCTTTTGGCAATACATTGGAATGTAATAACGTTTTGCTAAATGAAAGATGTCTGAGTATTTTTGTCATGGATATTTGCACAGTCATTGTAGTTGTGTTGGTGACTAACCGTATTTGGCTCATGTCCATAGAGCATATTTGTAATAGTGTATTGCCATATACTCTTCAAATGTTATGTTCATATTGTTTGGGGGTGGCAGAATGTGTGATTGCTATGGTCCATGTTATACTCAGATTTGAACACTTCAGATGCTGTATATGCACACATGTATGTATGTGTGTATATATATATATATATATATATATATATATATATATATATATATATATATATATATATATATATATGTATATATATATAAAGATATAGATATATAATATATATTATTGCATACATTTATATGTACCTCCATGGATGTGTACATGTTTTTAACCTATCTATATATCTACATATATATGTATATCGACATGTATCTCTCTCTCTCTCTCTCTCTCTCTCTCCCTATATATATATATATATATATATATATATATATATATATATATATACATATATATATATATATATATATATATATATATATATATATATATATATATATATATATGTATATATATATATATATATATATATATGAATATATATATATATATATATACAGCATACACCTTTCATTGGGTACATGGCGGTTTGTACTATTTCCACACAATCCTCCCTTTTGTGTTTTAACCTGTCTGAATACACAACTGGCATAGGTACATTTCAGGTAGCTTAATGGTAGGTTACCCTGAGGATGGTGCACATGGTTGTGGGTTCTAATCCTGGAAGTGGTTATTATTTTACCTCTCAGAACAGGTACTGGTAGGGAAAGTGTGATTAATGCAATTTAAGCGGTTGTAAGCAGGTTTGCCTGTGGTCTGCGCAACATTAAACAAAAGTTAAACCTGTGAAGCGCTTATCCATTTAACCGTGTTTAAGCGCCGCTTACCATCGCACAAACCCGTGCAAAATTGCTTACAACTGCTTAAAAGTGCTTTAATCAACCTGCATCCGAGAGCCCTTATTCTGGCCCTCAAAATAAATTAACAGCCCTTGAACCTGGCACCATGAACACCACAGTCACTGACTTTACCATTAAGGCATCTGAGATATGTACAAATGTTATGGTGTTTAGAATATACATTTTACTACGGGCATTCCTCACTACTGAAAACAAATGTGACAGTCGGTGTACATATGTATGATAAATGTTAATGTTCATATGTTTGTGGAATTAAGTGTTGCAATGTGATCTAATAGGGTGTATTATGGATGAGAATGCTTCTTGTTTTGTTTCTTTTTATATTGTCCCCATACTCCATGAATAACCCTCCAGTTCACTTATTGAACATCCAAACCAGGCTCTCCTTGATGCATAATTTCATTAACCATCATTCCTCCCCCCACCCCAATCTCCACATACATAACAACTATCCCTTCTATGGTGAATTAAGTTAATATTAATAGTTATAATATCAGAGCTGCTTGTGTTTTGTGTACACTTCAATTCTTTTGGATCTATGTGCAGACATCACTGATATATATATATATATATATCTTTAGTATTAATTTGAAACAGTTATACATATGTAGACTTGTATATGTTGATTCACAAACTACAGTACATTACAATGTACTGTACATGTGTACATAAAGTGACTGCCCCATTTGTGGTCAGTACTGTGG
Organism: Protopterus annectens; assembly: GCF_019279795.1. Lineage (NCBI taxonomy): Eukaryota > Metazoa > Chordata > Ceratodontiformes > Protopteridae > Protopterus > Protopterus annectens. Next base: position 330,801,459 of record NC_056733.1, read on the forward strand.
AATGCCTATAGTATAAGGTGTAGTCTAAAGACCATGAAACATGTATACAGCTCAGATGGCTTAGTGATAAGTCCCATGACTATGGTGTGCATGGCCCATGGTTCAACACCTGCGATGCTTGAAAAATGTGTTTTACTCCAGAATAAGGCTCATTTAAGCAGTTGTAAGCATGTTTAAAAGTGTTTGTGTGACATTAAAGCAGCAGTTAAACACAATTAAACAAACTTTAAAAGTTATAACCTGTGCGCGCAAACATGGCCACATCTGCTAACTACTCAGGATATACACATTTCAGTGAAGTAACATCTCACTATGTGCTTACATAACATTACATTCTCTGTTGACTTTACTCTCCAGCACACATGGGTTTATATGGGTGTTTAAAATGTTTATTATACTGAAGAATACTACCTAGATATGCAAGCTGTGGTTAAGGTATACTTTTTAACATAAAAAACATCTATGATTTTATTGGGATTTGAACCAGGAATGCACAGATACTATGCAAATGCTGTAACCATTACACTATTGACACTAACGTTACTTCTGCCTATTTCCTATTTAGATGATTTCTATGTGTAAGCTAGGCTAAGCAAAGTGCAGAGGCACCCAAACCCACTAAGCTTCTCTTACTCTTGAAATAAAAACATAACAAATGAAATGAGAGACTATAAATTAAATTCCTAACTACATTAGGCAAAGCCCCACACTGACACACTTCATGAGAAACCTTGATGTGTGAATGGGTAACAGAATATACACCCCTGGGATCATGTGTCCTAGAACCATACAGCCAGGAGGTGGGGGAGCCCCTCCAGTTTTATAGCTGCAAAACCTGTTGGGGAAATTGAATGGTGTTGATTTTTCATGTTAACATGCCCTCTTTAGATCACTAAGTGCCCCTATCACCCTCCGCCACCCCAGTCTTCAACAGCTTCCAGCAACTCTGCTTTTAATCACTTCATTGGCTATGCTTGACAGAGGCTCAGTTACTTCATCAATGGTGCGGAGAAAGCCAACACACTGTAGCTATGCTTTTAAATGCCCTTGTGCATATAGCCTACTACCTATCTGTGAACCTCTAAAGTGCAGGCCATCACAGACATAATATGTGAATAAACAGAGCTTTCAGATTATAATATACGGTGAAAAATCACCATGTAGTCAGAAAACAGTTAAGTACAGCAAGAACATACAGAATACTGATATTTAATGACTCCAAAAGCCTATCTTGGAAGCTAGAAGACTTGTATAAGTTTAAGGCTTTCTATTGCTTACCAGTAGGTTACCTACAGGAAAGATGAGAACCAAGCATAGATGGGAAACATGCATGCAACAATACCATACCGGCGTGCATGTGTCAGCCTTAGGCTTTGGAATACTGGCCAAGGCAATTGGCGCCCCCATGGTGCCTTTTTTAGGCAAGTCTCAAAGGAAATCCCACCTCCGCAAACAGCACAATAGCAAAATCAATGAGGGTTATGTACTCAACACCAGGGGTTGTAATCACAACATGCACGCACTCGCAGCACTCCTCCGTATGGACAATGTCAACATCTGTGTAGTTAATGAGACCTGTTTTAAGGCTCCTGAGAGTACACCAGCACTACCGGACTACAACCCATACCGCACATTTTGGCCACAGAACATGGACTGACACAGACATGGAGGGGGTGTATCCATATTCATCAGGGATACCTACACATCCAGGTTAGTGGGGCAGCATGATACCTCTGAGATCATCCATGTGCAGTTAACATCAGCCACAACTGCAGTGCAACCTGTGGCCTGCTACAGATCACCCTCCATGACCCAGGATCACCACTCCTCCTACCTGGAGACAGTAGAAAACATGACAGTCCTACTGAACACCCTGGTATTGGTCAATGTCAACTACCCTACCATTAACTGGGAAACTTACTCAAGTATTTACTTCCAGGCCTAGCGCTTCATGGAATTTATCACCTCATATGCCCTGTGTCAGATGGTAAACTCCCTAATGAGAGGTGGAAACATACTAGAAGAGGTAATCACCAACATGGGTGACAGGTGCACCACAGCTGAGGTAAACCGGTGACTGGTTAGATCTGTCCATGGACTATTCACTGATAATTTCCACACCCAACCATCTCCCCCACCCAAGAAAACCACAGTGAATACCTTTCCTACAGCTAAATTTACACTACTAAAGACAGAGGTGGGAGGTTTCACAGCCCCCACGCTAAAGGAAAACACAGCTCAAGATACAGAAAGATTTACAAATGCACTCTATAAGCACCTACAAGGATGTATGGATCATGCCATCTCTGGTAAACCAAGACTCGCTCCTCCTAGACAAGGACACCAGTCTGGTGGATCCCTGCAATAAACAGGCTATACAACAGAAGTAGGGTAGTAGTCCAGAAAAACAGCAAAACCCAAGAAGGGCAGATATCCGTGACCAGTATTAGTAAGAAACATAGGTCCCTCATGTAATCATCCAAGGCTAACATCAACAGGAAAATAGGCAGGGATTAGAAGATAACCACAAAGCCTTCTTTGGCTATGTCAAGGATCTAAGTGGCAACGCACAGATTTGCACTGTGCCGGTGCAGTATAGCACAAAATATACTGACCCTATTGATATCGCCAACATCCTTGCAGATACATTCAATGCAAACTTCACCCCCTAAAGAGCCCCCAACAATACCCAGAAAGTACAGTATCCCTGACATCAGAGACACACAGGTGGAAATGGCCCTCTCAGATGACAAAACATAGTGTCAATGGAGGCAGATGGTGTCCCAGACTGCGTCTTGCAAACACTACAAGACAAACTAACCCCTCACCTAATTAAGCTTTTCAACCTCAGCCTCTACACAGGCTACATGCCCAACTACCACCCCATAAGCCTGACTATCCTGGTCTGTAAAGCTATGGAGCTCATCCTCATGGCACTCATTGACAAAGACATTGGTAACCTCCAAACACTTGTGCCAACCAGGTCAGCTTGGTTGAGTGCAGATCATGCCTACTTAACCTGTTTGACATCTTACAGACAGTCACCAAGACATTAGATGAGGGGAGAGGTGGTTCACACATACTACCCGGACCTCGCCAAGGCTTTTGACACCATTCCCCACTCAAGTATTGTAATATTGATAACCTCACCAGCCTGTACATAAACCCATACATCACAGGATGGGTTGCCAACAGGCTTACACACAGAACCCACATGGTAAGACTAGCAGCCTCCAGGTCCAACTCTTAACCAGTCACAACTGGTGTCCCACAGGACTCAGTCCTGGGACCCCTACTGTTTGGCATATACTTCTCAGATGTACAGGCAAACACAGGTGGACTACGGCAGACCATGTTTGGCAATGGCTGCAAACTGGGAGGCATAACTGACAGTCCAGCTGACATAGACATGCTTCATGGGGCCTCATAGAGACCGACACAGGGTGTCAAAGTCATGGACTCCAGCTAAGTGCCACAAACTGCATGGTCATTCCATTTTGGAAAAACTAAACACCCACATATTAACACATAAGTGGCAGCCACTTTAATACAGACAAGGTAATAGGGTATCTGGGGACTAAGGTAGATAGTGATCTCTCATCCTTCTATGTAGGCCATCTGATTACTAAAGGGTTTGCATCTAGACATACTGAGGTTATAGTGCCCCTTTGCTTGTCACTAATCAGTCCCATCATAGAGTATAATAACCAATTTGGGATGTACCTCAGAAGACACTTCCAACAGCTGGAAGGTCCACGAGCATACCTCGCCAAGAGAATTACTGACTTAAACATATGTCCTATGCAGACAGACTGAATAAACTCCTGCTTTACTCAGTGGCATCTTGTTTACTCAGAGATGATCTCTGCTGGCCAACAAAGCCATGTCCAGCTCAGGCTTAATGGATATGCTCCACCTATGGGAATCCATGTCACAGTGAGCCACACACTGTAATGAGCTAAACCTTGCCACAATAATAACTAGAAGATGCTGGAGAGACAGATTCCTGTTACAGAAACTCCCCATGCTTTGGAGCTGCATCCCTAATTACATTATACAGAGCCCCTCACTAACACTCTTCAAGAGAAACTTTGAAGAGTTGATAGGGAATAGTAAATACACCACAGGGATCCCGCCATTGGCTCTGTTCCACAGAGGGACAGTTAATTAATCAATGGGGTGGCAAAAGCTGACACATTTTGTCTAGGCTTATGAATGCCCTCAGGCAGTTAGCCAAGTACCTACCTATGAACCTATACATACAGTATCAGCACATGCTGATAGCTTAATTTACTGTTCAGGTGTTGACTTATCTTCTGCCAATAGCAGTTGTGTGTGCAATAGTTGAGGGCTGCCTATGTTGGATGCACACAGTAGACTGCGTATACATGGCAATTTACAGGTAGTCCTGTGTGTGTGCCATCCATTTTTACTGTGTGTGCAGGTAGAGAAAGGTGTCAGTCCCTAAATGCCTACACTGTCAGTGTGTGTGCTATACGTTCCCTCCTTTTCAAGGCATGAGCATACTGGGCATGCCTCTGTTTGCCTACTGGGGCTGGCTCAGGGTGTTCATGGTCTGAGTACCTCTGTCCCTGTGGGGCCCTTGGCAGTTGTGGTGGGCTGTAAGGGCCTTCACCATTCTGTCCCTGCTGCAGCTGTTTCCACAAGATCATATTGTGTAACATGGCACATACTATGAAGATGTGGGCACACGTGCCTGGAGAGTACTGCAAGGCTCCACCAAATATGTTCAAGCAATGAAACCGTGATTTAAGCATCCCAAACACACACTCTATGATGATTCTGGTTTGTGCGTGTGCCTCATTATGGCGTTCTTGCATGGATGTGTGTGCATTTTTGATGGGAGTCATCATCCACGGTTCCAGTGCATAGCCAGCATCCCCCACCAGGTGGCCATGTGGGATGTCCCCCCTGGCAAATACCTGATACAGCTGTGAGGCATGCCAGATGTGGGAGTCATGATAGCTTCCAGGGCTTCCAGCACATGCACATCAATGATAATGCCCTGGGCATTGCACACGACCTGGCAGTTGATGGAGGGGTATCCCTTGCGGTTAATGTAGCACCTACCCTGCTCACCGGGTGGTGACTTGATGTGTATGTGCATGCAGTCTATTGCACCCAGTACCTCCAGGTATTCTGCCACATGGTGGAAGAGACGCATATTTCTGGCCAACTCCTCCTGCGTTCAGGGGAAGTATATGTGCTCATTGCCATGTGGTAACATGGCATCCAGGAACTGGTGAAGTACCCTGCATGCTGATGCCTGTGAGATCCCCATGATATCTCCAGTTGGCCTTTGAAAGGTACCTGTAGCTAGTATTCTCAGGCTTACACATACCTTCGTATACACTGGGATGGGTTCCACTCTGTTTGTTCTAGCTCTGAGGCGTGGCCGGCACAGCTCCACAAGTTGCTGTAAGGTTTCCTGTCCACCCTGTAATGCTCTACTATCTCCAGATCATGTAGCCGCTGGTAGGTTACCCTGGGTCTGAACACTCTTCTCCTCCTCTGGTGCCTGGGGTGGTTGTGAGCATAATCCTCCACAACACCTTCAGTCTCCAACACATGCTGGTGGATCAAAGCTATGGCAGCCCCAAACATGTACATATTAAAAGTTCCCTGTCTGTATACACCAATGATGCAGAGTGTATGGGAATACATAAGTGTGTGTGAGGTGCTTTCACACTTTATACTATTGTGCTATGGATGCTGCTGATGTCATTGGGTGTGTATGAGCAATTCCAGCTGCAGGGAGTCTTAATTATGGGGTTTACAGTGAGTACTGCAAGTGTGGGGCCTTTAGTGTGGAGTTATGCTTGCCTGCCTTGATTAATATGTTGCCCTTTAATTCACTTTTATACCAGGATCCCCTCCCATTATCAGGCATGTCTCTACCTGTCATCTTTCTTGTTTTGTACTTTCCCTATCCAGTCATGTGTTGCAAAATGTGCCTTGTAGCTGATATAATGCAAATCTGCTTTGTTCTGCTGTGACACTTTACTGTTTTCTTTGCAGTAGAGCCCCTCCCCTTTCCTGTTCTGCAGGTAGCTGCTTGCAGAATTGTTAGCTGTTGTCAATGGCCCACTGTAAGTTCCTAGGTGTTAATTAGTCATTTGTGCTCCAATTTCCCTGCAGCAGCATTTCTTTTTTTTTTTCCTATATCCTTCTTGTTTCAGCTCCGGTGCACGCCACGCAAACCTGTTTACCAAGTTTAAGCGCGTTTTAATCTCCGTTCGCATGCATACTCGGTTACCTTGTGTGCTCTCAGCTAAGCAAAGCTATAGCCAGTTCAACACACCCTCTTCCTGCAGATTTGCTTAGCTATGGGAAAACCAAATTAGCAATGCTCCAATCTGCTTACAGCAAAGATGACACACTCCTCTCTTGATGTATTTTTTATCTCAAGGGCACACCTCAGTGTTATAATGCTAGGCTTTGAGGTGCATCCTTACACCAGTGGGGAATCTGTGATTCACTATTACTCCTCTCATTTGCATGGCATTGCCTACTAATTCCTAGCTACTGTGCAAAACACAGTCACAGCCCCTTAGCAACCCTGGCACCATGGTGTCGTGTAACATGCCTGCCATTGACTATTATGGGGAAATCATGAAATGTGTTACATTGCAGTTTTATTCTATATTTTTCTCTTTTCCTTGCGATCCGGTTTGCACGCAGCTGCCCTGTGCTTAAACTTCGTGATAGTGCAAAAAATAAAATTAAATGTTCTTTTTATATTTTGTACATGTTTTTTTATGCCAATGGCTATATATTTAGCCATTGGCATATATTAACAATATAATACATGTGTTTCGCCAGCTGTCATGGGTCCGATTTTATGTTTGCAAAAATGTAAACCATTTTTTACGGTTTACATTTCTGCATGCTTACACTACGCCTGCACCACTTCCTGGATTGCTAAATACCTTCATTTGCATGCTACACTGCTGCAAATGGGGTAATTAGCATACAGGGGCTGGGAGCTGTGCGGGCATAGTGTACGCAGGTAGTGCATGTGGAAACAGCTTGTATCTGGATCGCTCACAGGCCATATTTGCTGTTGGAAAGCCAACGCTATGCCTGCACCTGACGCAAGCTTCATGAATCCAGGGGTGAATGTTGCAATTAAAGCAAAAGGTGCTTCAACAAAGTATTAGTTTAAGGGTGTGTACACTTATGCAACCAGCTTATTGTACGTTTTTTTTATTTTTTATATTT
>NC_056733.1:330811200-330841200 GCF_019279795.1 Protopterus annectens
AAATTAGAATAATGATCCCATTCTCTTGCATGCTTGGGTATGAATTGTGTTTTTTTGTTTGTTTGCTTGCTTGTTTGTTTTTGTTGCCTTTCTGTGACTTAAGTAGGTATGCATACTCAAATGAAATATCAAGATAGGCAACCTAATCTTTATATAGCGTAGACAGTTACGGACACTGTAGTAATGCATCATAGGTAACCTACACAGGTACCTACATTAGTAAAAGGGTAAACTGGAATTTTAAAGCCCTTGCAAATAACTAGGGAATTAAACTAATATTTGATGCTTAGACATCAGAGGAAATTATCCCCCCATGATTCATGATATTTTAGAACTTTGGGGTGGGGATTCAAAGATGGCTGCCATTCTGTAAACACTGCTAATCTACAGCTCTTCAATACTTATGGAATAAAATCAACCCAGAGGAAATACCAGGACCTATTTAAACACAATATTCTGAGTAAACAACCCTAATCTATATCCTGAAAACCAGAAAAGGGAAAATAAACCTGAAGAATAAACAAATCTCTCAAGATTACAACAGATTAACTGGAGCTGAGGAAGGAGACAAGGAAAAGAAGCCGTGTGCTCAGGGCACTTTACACATCCACTTCTATCTATAAACCAAGATGCCTTACTTCCACAAAATATCAAAATAAGATAAAAATATGGACACTACAACAACGAAAACTAAAATCTCAGAATTATTATCTCCTGAGAAAGATCTGAACTCTAAAAGGCAGAAAATAACAAAACAACAAGAAACTGCAAAATCAGGGAATAAAAAATAAAGCAGATCAACTAGCAAACCTGGATGACGTAAAAGCAGCTTTACTGCCTATCCAAGAGGCAATAAAAGAAATGTCTACTCAACTGCAATCATTTGGAACTTCATTCAACCAAATCTTGGAAAGAATGGACAAATATGAAGCCAAAACCATGGAGAATGAGGAAAAAATAGCCCTTTTATCCAAAAAATCTGACTCACATGAAGCAGACATACACACCATGCAAGCTAAAATTATTGATCTGGAGGCAAGATCCAGAAGGAATAATATAATCATTAGAGGCATGCTGGAGAATATACAGCACAATGAACTGATTCCTTCTATCATTCATATATTTGCAACACTACTCAAAGACCAAAAAACAGCCAATCAAATAATAATTGAGAGAGCACACAGAGCCCTGAGAGAATCTCAAACTTCAAATATTCCAAGACCAGTCTATGCCAAATTACTTAACTTTCAAGATGTTAATAAAATATTATTATCTGCAAAGAAAAATGGGGGACATCTACTATGGAACAACAACAGAATCTCTCTAGCCCAAGATCTGCCTCTTCAAATTAGGCAAGCCAGACAGCTCATGTCTCCTAATTGCAAATTTCTAATTGATAAAAAAACTAAAATTCCAAATGAAGTATCCAAATACTTTACTATTTTCTGTGGATGGGGTCAAATACTCAGTCGTCAACAATACAGAAGCAAAAGCTACCTTTATGACTGTTTTTAAAAGAATTCCCGCTTTAGACAACTAGCTTCACTCTCTGATGTGGTTATTGAGCCTCCAAGATTGGATATAACTCATAATAACAGCCGTATACTTACTTTTCCCATAGTTTGCTCCTGCCTTACTCTAGGTTGCTTTTTTAGAATGGCGCGACCCTATTTCTCATTCTCCAAGCCACGAGAGCCCCAACAGGAAGTGCACAATATGCGTGCCATGTTCGCTTTCTCACGGGAGGAACTGAAAGTTCTTTTTTCTGCTCCAGAAGTCATTTTAAGAGGTGACACTTCCGGAAGTCCATCTGCATGCAGAGTCCCCCTTCGAGAAGCTAAGTAATTGGCTTAGCTGTCCTGAAGCTTGAAGAGAAGGACAATGGAACTGTAAATAAAAAAAAAGTTAATTACTGATGAGAAATCTCTAAAAAATGTGAATGTTATAGTTAAATCACATATTCTCTTTCCATATAGCTATCAAATGTTGCTTTTAAATGTCACCATTTATAATTAATGTTTCCAGCTTCATATAACATAAATAAAGTTGCTAAAGTATATCACACTGCTAATAGTCATGAAAACACTAAGTGGTAATACAACAAATTATATATACCTAAATGACTACACTCTTGAGTTTATAAATACAGGGTTTAATTTCACTTATGGTAATTTTAACATAGCTAATTGTGCCCTCTTTAAACCAATACCTAAATTTAATATGAGAACATATAGTAGACTTGGTCCCTTATATGACGGCAAACATGTTATAATCTGCATAACATGAGAACCCTTATGCTAGCATTAACATACACACTAGTGCTGAGATCTCTATTCTACATAAAACCACTTTTATGCCACTAGTATGGCAGGACTTGAGCTTTGCGGGTCAGACATTATACTGAAGGTAGTGAATTAAGTAATTTAATACAAAATAAAATGTAATACTGTAATAAGCTGATACCAACAGAAACATATAAATAATACCTGAACACTCAGCTTTAAAGCATGATACCTTGGATATCATATTATAAACCCAGGTAAACTTAACTTCAAAGAACTGTAAATGAAGTCTACACATACAAATATTCAATAATTAATATAAATGAACAATGCTCTTTGATGTGCTTTACATAAGTTATGCTATCGAGTAAAGCTTATTATGACACACTATACCTAGTTTCAGTTACTTAAATGCATCTAACACACAAGACATCTGGTGCTGAAACCAACATAGAATAAGTTTCCTTAACTTTAATGATAAAGAAAATACAAATGTTAATGTACTGAGTCTACTACAGAACTTAGATTGGAACTAGGTGCTCTCTTATATTATATACTAGATAATGCATTAAGGGTAGTAGAGTATTTATTTTCCTTTTTGTTTTTATCCTATATTCCAAGATGCTATAATAATAATAAGGTTCACACTTACTTGAATTGATCTCTAATGATTGCCTAACTACTTGTGTCTATATTCATGTATATGCTTATGTGTATATTGTTATATAGTTATATCGTTTTCTGCAGGACTCATCAGAATAAGAATGTGTAAAGTAAAACAGCTGACGTATATCGAATCTGTTGTAAAGAATAGTAGCGGTAAGATCTTTGTTAAACACAAGGCCATTCAAAATTTAAAATAATACAGGGCAGGGGTAATAAAACTGCTGGGAGTAATGATTATCGGAGCATTGGAACTTCAAATCTGAATGTTCCCCCAAAGTAAGGAAAGTAACAATCAGATACATCGATCTCCTACCAAGGGGAGGAAGAAGCACATACAAACTAAGATTAAATGAGGAATGAATATACTCTATGAATATGGTTAACAAATTAAACTTGAAATAATTTATAATGGATAAACTTTCAAAATATTAGAGATAAGTTTCTAAAATTGATGTTACCTGCCTTTTGGCAAGATCAGAACTGGTTAAAATGGATTTTTCAACTTTGATACCCTATTATAAATCTCATAAGAAGAGACTTGGATTGCAGAAGTAGTGTTTGTTAGGGAATGAGTGGGATAGGCTTTGTACAAATAGTTTTAGGTCACACAGGGCCATTAAGATTCTTTTACCTCTTAAATACTAACATACAAGATATATATATACTAATAATACAAACAAATACAAAAAACAAATCTTGCCAGGTCCTGTTAAATTTCTGGTCCAGGAAATTAGTGGGTAGGCACAGGGAAGGGACGGGAATAAAAAAAATGCTTTCATAACATGTTTTTGATAAGAAACGAACACATCGCAATTTTCAAGACTTCTTACACAAAATAAAAGCTTTATAAATGTGGGAAATAGACTCATGGAACATTAAAGGGCTCCAGAACATTAAGAAAAGGAAACTGTTTCTTCACCTAGCTCTACAGTCTAAGGCAATCTTCTTACTAATTCAAGAAACACATTTAACTAGTGAGAATTGGTCAGAAATCAAAGAGAAAAAGTGGATAAGAGAAATTATAGCCTCTGAAGGCAAAACCAACAGTGCAGGAGTAGATATAATCATTAAAAACCATTACAAAGATAAAATTTTAGAATCCAAAATAGATAAAGAAGGAAGATGGTGTTATGTAACCCTCTTAACTCCTGCTTACGATAAACCCATTTTACTTCTCAATATATATGCACCCTGTAACAACCAGCACTCCTTTTTCGCTTCATTGTACCCTATCTTAAACCAATACAATAACCACTACATGATCATAGGAGGTGACTGGAATGCATATCAGAACTCAAAAAAGGATAAATCAAGTCCACAGAGATCATGCAACAAACAAGTAGTTTTAACATTAAGCAAACTTAAATATGACTTTAATTTATATGATCCCTTCAAATATGGTAATAACACAAATAACTCAAATAATTTTACATTTTACTCAAATTGTCATAAAATGTGGTCGAGAATTGACTTTTTACTAATTTCAGAAGCACTAATTAACCTTGACCCCACAGTATCCGTACATACTTGTCTGACCATTCTAAAATTACATTAGTCATTATTAAGACTACCAAAAACAACACACTACATCGGGGATATAACTGGTCTCTAAACCCCAATCTCTTAAATAAAAAGGAAATAATTCAGGAAGTTCAGGACATTCTTAAAATGTCCCTAGACAATCTAACAAAACAAAACCACCTTTCTGACATTGAATGGGCGGCAACCAAAGCTCAGATAAGAGGTATCTTTCTTCAGAAAACTTTTCGCTATAAGAAGAATCCATCTCAAAGAAGAACAACAACTAGAGGCTAAAATTAAATCATTGGAACAGGATCTATTTAAAAACTACAACACGCAAACTGAAACAGAACTATTGAAATGCCAGAAAGACCTATTCTTGGTTCAAAACAATAATCTATCATTTCATGAAACTAAAATACTTGCAAAATACGCTAACCATATACAAACACCGTCACGAGCTCTGGCAAGGATTATTAACCAGTCTAAAACTCCTTCTCAAATTTCGGAAATATTTTATAAGAACAAGACCTACATGAAAACCGAAGATATTATCAAAACCTTCGAAGTTATATACTCACAAATCTATGGAGAACAAAAACACCTACTTACAACTGAAAATAGTACAGACTTCCTACAAAAACTCAATTTTCTGAAAATTGATGCGAAACAATGAAAAGAATTAATAGAACCAATAACCATTGAAGAAATAATAACAACAATCAAAAAATTGAAATCACACAAATCTCCCAGCCAGATGGCCTTACAGCGGAGTTTTACAAAACATTCTATCTTATAACTGCACAAATACTATATCATGTATTAATCTATATAATAAACAATAAAATTAATGATATACACTTTAATGCATCCAAAACGATTTTCATACCCAAAGAAAAGGCGGATCCTCAGAATCCGGATAGTTACAGACCCATATCATTACTCAATATTGATACTAAAATTCTAACATCTATACTGGCTAATAGACTAAAAAAAAATAATGGATACAATTATTTCCATTGAACACTCTGTTTTTTTAACATCTAGGCAAACCAGTGACAATACACTAACACTGCACACGCTAATTTCATATGCTAATCAAAATAACCAAAATATATATGCACTAACTATAGATGCTAATAAGGCTTTTGATAGAGTCAACATAAAATTCTTATTCCAAATCCTTCTACTTTAACATACCCCAAGAATTTATTCTAACCCTCCAAATACTATACAACAATCCTTATACAAAATTATATATAAATAAAAGATGGTCTAATAGAATTCAAATCAGAAATGGCACTCATCAAGGGTGTCCTTTATCTCCCTTATTGTTCAACCTATATCTAGAACCTCTATTTTTAAACATCAAACAAAATGTATATCACAATGCCCCAGTAATATATAACACAAAGATGTCTTTGTCAGCCTTTGCTGATGACCTCAACATATACTGTACAACACCAACCACAGACACCAAAAATATACTATCTGCTATTGAAGACTTCACATCAATTTCAAACTATAAAATAAACCTTAAAAAAACAAAATCTTCCCTTTAAAAACTCTGAAACCTTTCTCACTGCTACCATTGATAGGTCAAATAAAATCTGAAGAAAAGACTAAATATTTAGGAATTACATTCTCTACAGATAACAACAATGTTTATCTTAATAATATTAAACAAAAGTGGGATTACATTCTACTTGATCTAAAGAGATGGAAAAATCTGAAACTACCACCATTAGCCAAAGTCTCGATTATTAAAATGAATATCTTGCCCAGATTTTTATACATCTTCATGTCCTCACAGCTATTAATACCTAATAATTTTTTAAAGAAAATTCAAACTGAATTCGCTAAATTTATATGGGAACCAAAAAAATGCAGAATCGCATATGATAAATTGATGACTCTGAAAAACAAAGGTGGATTAGACCTACCAAATTTTGAAAATTATTATTCAATCATAAACGCCAATAGAACTTTAAGAATTGCAAATTACAATACACTAGGAAATAGCTGGACCCCACATTGGGTAAAATTATGTTTTAAACATATTGAAAGCCTGAATAGAAATCCCAAAACAATACCTTTCTTAATCAGTAAAAACATTAAAGCATATAACCTATTGGAATTCCTTAAAAATTCTATAATATTAACACAAAATCTTTTTAAGTTAGTTAATCTCCTTCAACCCATGATGATACTGCAACCTATTCACAAAAATCCTATCTTGAGAATTAGTAACCAGCTACTAGACCTGAAAAGATTCCCACTTATAAATAATATAACACTACAAGATCTATACCCATATTTGAACTGTCCCACTCACAAAAGAAACCAACTTGGCCTTCCCAAGACATATTTGCTGATCTTAAGACAGATTAAAGAATTGTGTATTAGCTACCTTCAAGATATAAATATCAATAAAGATGACCTAATGAAATGTAACTCATTATGGCAAGCCCTTCTTCAACACAGTAAATTTATAACATGCTCATACAAAATGATCAAAGACCTGAAATTTCAAGAACACATACTCTTATCAAATTATTGGAAAGAAAAAATACCACTGGTAGAAAACCATAAAATAATACAATCAATTAACCTAACAATAAAATCCATATTTCTTCAAAAGTTAGAATTTACCCAACTCATGATATATAATAATGCTTATTACACACGCCTTAGACTGCATAAATTTAACTCTAGAAACTCCCAATTTTGCCCACATTGTAAAGATGAAACTTCTGACCTTTTACATATGTTCTGGAGCTGTAAATGTGTATTCAAACTTTGGAACTCCCTGAAAGTACAGCTACAAAAGATGGGATATCAATCATCAACGCTCACTTGGGAATTTACGATACTACATATTTCCCCAACTAACCTATCTAAAAGTCAAGCAATCATTCTCATTAATATCTTCCTATTAATAAAACTTTACATAGCTACCAACTGACTGACCCCATCTAAAATCTCATGGAATAACTTTAGGAACTTAGCGATAAAACATATATTAGCCCACAAATACATAATAAACAGACAAAATAAAAATCCCAATATTTTGAAACATTGAGAACAAATTTTCAATATAATACTTGCATAATACATTGATTTTGGAAAACATTTACAACATACACAATAAAAATCATAACATTATATAGCATTATACGAACCTGATGGTACTAACCCTGGAGAAAACAACTTGTATCTCGTTCCATACTATTAAACTATGAAAGCATTCATGTAAATAGTGTAAATATGTTTTAAATATATTGTTGTACAAGTTGTATATTACCTGTGTTTACTCTTGTGAAATGATGTATATTGAAAATAAACAATAAAGAAATATTATTGAAAAAAAAAAAGAACTTTGGGGCATGAAAACATTGCCCTTTCTTATTTGTCTTCTAAAAGGGCCTTTCTGACTTCCAGCAATCTGCATTTTGGCAAGTGTTTTGATTTAGCCCATCCTCATCTCCTGTAATCTGCAGGTGACTGGAGTTTGTTTTAGTTAATGTTGTTTGAACTGCCTAGTTTTAGTCTATGCCAAACACCTCATTTTGACTGCATTATACATCACTGTTCAACAAAGTAGTGTAGTTCCATAGTGTAAACAAACATGACATCTTCAGAAATATTATCTATGATTAAACATTGAATTACAGTCAGTTTTATTTGTAAACATAGTTTTGCTGTGTGTGTTAGGACAATGTATGTGTCTAAAAGAGGCACTGAAGTCCAGTGCTTCCAGAGCAGGAGTGTGATATGGCAGGATTATTCACTCACCTCACTGAACTGTCTAATGGGCTGCAGAAATGGAGAAATTATCTAGATTAGCTTCCATGCTTCAAAAACTGATGTTTATAACTCTGCATGTTTTGTTTCATACTTAAGTATAATAAATATTTTACTTACTCATTTCATATGAGTTTCCTCATTTTTAGGAAGCCATCCATCCATCCATCCATTCACCACCCATTTTCCAATTTTTGCACATGGGGTCGGGGGGGTCACTATATCGGTGACAATCTTCTAGAACCAAATCAATCATTTTATTAAATTTCTACATTTAAAGTGTATCCCATATTAATGTGCAGGATTACTGAATAAGATTACTTTGCTTGGGTTATCTGAATTTTATGCCATCATTTGTGCATTTATGGAAGCTTTCTCAGCTACAACACACAGACCACAACCACAAATGTAAATGCAGCATATCTGCAGAGTCCATATTAGAAAATAAACAAACATACTTTGGGAGGTTGGATGAGACAAGACTACCTGCATAAAAACCCATACAGTCATATGGTAAATGTGCAAATTCCACAGATCGTGACCAGTGGTCAGTGCTAATAACACACACTGGAACTAGAAAGCAGAAACCTTAAACAATGAACAAAACTAATCTCCCTTTTTACATGTCTTGTCATTTTCTTCTGTAATTAAATGTACATGTAATGTGCTTAAAACAGTAGCAGGAAAGGGTGCTATAGCAGAAGAGTGCAAAAATAGACACAGCCATGGATTTATAGTCTGGTACAAGTGATATAAAAACCTTGTTTCATATCACATTACATTGCTTACAACAGTAGCAAATCTTCAGTAAAATTAAAGCCAAAAATAGATAATAATTTTGCTTTAAACAATGGATAAAAAATGTTCTTGTAAATGGGCTCTATTAAGATCCATTAAAGTGGAAGATGTTCAGAAAGTTGAACTTTATAAGGTCGAGACCATATGTCTGACTTTCAGAAAAGTCAACACATCTGTATGGAGATCACAGTAGAGTGGGAATTGGAGAATTTAGTCTTTTCTCCATTGTATTGTGATCCAGGAGTTGGTATATTTAATTTGCTGCAGGTATGGGGCATGCAGTCCCCCTCATAGTGGGTGCAGTGGAGCTTGTCCATCCCGGCAGAAACATAGATTTTTATTGTTTTACTTTGTCAAACTTTTGGAAACTTGATCATATAGTCTCAACATTATGACATTCGACTTTTTGAACAGTTTATCTTTTGATATACATCCCATTTAAACACATCTCTGGAAATAATTCTAAAGCCTTACTTATTGTGACAACTCCACATTGATGAAAAGTGCATGTCTCAGCTGACCTAGAAGACTCCTATGCATTACTATTGTGTGTTTAATCCAAATGTTCTTTTTTACGTCCCATTCCTTCAGGATGGGTCAATGACTCTAACTTGTATACTGTAGGTTTTAAAAGTGAATGCACACACACACACACACACACACACACACACACACACACACACACACACACACACACACACACAAACACGTGTATAAGTGTGTTTGTGTGTGCATGTCTATATATCTATATGTATATGTATATATATATATATATATATATATATATATATATATATATATATATATATATATATATATATGGATCTACTTTTATATGTCGAAATCCAAAATAATCGAATTTCAGTTGTTCAAGACCAAGCCGATCTTGCAAATTCCCAACAGGTTAAATGATCTCAGTTTGAATTGTTGAACACTGATGGTTTGCTATGTGAATCTGTGTAAGCAGTGTATTGTTTCTTTATAGTTTGAAAGGAAGGAAAATGGCAGACATGCAGTTTAACATTGGTGGAAGTTTGGATAAGTGGAATAAAACAACATTATGCAGAAAACAGTAAGGAAAGGCTTTTATAGAAGAATAATTTAATGCTTTTATGTAGTTGGTTAATGTTATTATTTTTTTATTTAAGCATTATTGTTTCATTCAGGATTTTAAAACTGTTACAGAATACTTCTACCAGCCATTTTCCACAATGTAGTGCAATCTCGGAGTTGGTATATTTAATTTGTAGGGAGTGTGAGTGGTGTAGGAGGGGGGGGGTGCAAAACTTAAATATGAAATTGTTTTGGTTTGTGGTTGTTGTGCGTTGTTATGTTTGATATTCTGCCATTTGGTATTTTAACATTTAAGTGTTTTGTACTTTTGGGTTTTTGGTCTCAGTGAAGTGCAGTTCAATTATTTGGGATTTTAATATATGAAAGTATATATATATTCATATATATATATATATATATATATATATATATATATATATATATATGTATATATAGTTAGGTTTACTATCAAAATTATGAAATGCCCTTACTGATGTTCTATGGTCGAGGGTAAAGTTCCGAATAGGCAACATTGTGTCAAAAATCCTGTCGACTCTGAAACGTCGACATGTAGTTTACATTTGTGGCTATGAGAGGCACTGTTTTGTATTGGCTTGCACTACAGTGGGGATCAGGAAAATTATCCTTTTCATCACTGTAGTGCAATCTCAGAGTTAGAATATATAATTAACAGAGTGGGTGGTGGGCACAGCCCCCACATGGTGGGAGCAGGGAGGCTTGCCCCCTGCAAAACAGTATAAATGTGCATGCCAGGGCAAAGGTGCTTTTTTTCTGATGGTTAGCAGTCTAGTGACTGTTAAATGTTGATTCCTGTCTTCTGAATGAATTTACATGCTGTGCAGTCGACTGGACGGCTTCCATTGTTCCAGTTTGGGGATCAACTGTTCATGGTTGGGCCTTCATGATTTTGATAGCAAACCATATATTTATTTATATATATATATATATATATATATATATATATATATATATGTGTATATATATATATATATATATATATAAATATACATGTATACAATTGACATATCATCGTATACTCATAACATCATACATCAAAATATTGACCACAAGTGTTCAAAAAAAAATCAACTAATGTAAAAAAAGAAAAACATACTGAACAGCATTTCTTGCAAGCCACCAGAACTCAGAGATCATGCTATAATGGGGACAATGTATGACAGTGCTTTTACTGTTCAACAAAAGAAAATTTTGATCACAGTAAGTATACTCATATATAGTGGAAAAAGTTATGTTAGACCAATTTCCTTTTCTGTCATGCAGAAACGTATTGATTCTATACTTCTGCTGAGTAGACCAGTCATCTTTAACTGAGTTTTGTTTCTAGCCTGAGTGCTCTAAATGACACATTTCAAAAGCAAACAAAATAATTTTTATTAGATTATTTTTGTGGGTTTTTCCTGGCTATTAGCTGTGTTATGATGGTCTGTAGGCAGAAACAGTCCCGCTTCATTGCAGATGTTTATGAAACTTGCATTAAATCCCTCCTCCATACTGCATTATCACTCCCTGCCTGTTTATTTCTAGAATAAGAATTCACAATTAGTCAACCTGTTTTTTGCTTCGGTTTCTGAGGAAGGGATGAGACATGTGAGTGGGTTGGGAGCAGAGCAGATTGTGTGGATACTCTTGTATTTCTCACTAATTGGCCTCAGACGGCCTTGTTTCATTTTTTTTTTTTTAAACAAAAAGGGGAAAACATCTGAGACAAGTTTTGCTATCTTTCTTTCACTTCTAGTTCTAAAACACCTACAACCTGTGCTATTTTGCTGTGTGTGTGTGTGTGTGTGTGTGTGTGTGTGTGTGTGTGTGTGTGTGTGTGTGTGTGTGTGTGTGTGTGTGAATGCTGAGCTGCAATACACATTCAGTATAGTACTTTAGACAGTAGCCAGTATGAATCGTACCAGCATTCAGTGTCACTAGAATGTATATCTCATAATGCTTTATATTTCCTTTTCTTTAGACAGAACAAGGAATATCTTGTTTTTCTTAATGCTGGTGTAGGAAATATCTAAACCCATTCTTCATCATCATGGCTGAATTGCTCATATCACTTTAGATGACCTGGGCCATTTATGCCATGTGGGCAATTCTGCATTGTAGTTCCATGCATGCAGTAAAGTCTTACATCGCATTTTAAAGTGAAACTGTATGAGCAAATTTGTGTGGAAAGTCTCGGTTCCCTTTTCTTTCATTGAAGGACTTGGGGTTTACAATGCTGATATATGCTGTATGTGCAGGAAAAAAGTACAGAAAAGCACATCAGAGTTATTGAGTGACTTTTTTTCATCGCCCTTACACAACAATGCACTTTTGCCTTTACTGAGCAGCGCACACTTAAACAGGACGCAGACTTCCAATCTCAAAGTCTTGCAGTCATGGTATTCACAACTGTTCTGATACTCATGGGCACTAACATGTTTTATGGAGCACCAGGGAGAAAATCCATAGTACAAATAATGCAGCCAAGATGAAATGAAGCGGTAAAGAGGTGAAGAAATAAAGCAATCCTTTCTCTGCAGTTCATTGAAAAAAATAGCAGGAACCCAATAATCTGTTGTGAAAATCTAAAGCAGTGATGTTGATAATTATAAAAATCAAGAAAAGCTTGAAATATTAATTTGACATTAGTGATCATGCTTAAAGTAATAAGTCTTTGGTTACCTTTCTTTTGTTATCATATAAGGTATCATTTTACTTTTAACAACCATTTACATTTTGTTTTTCCTTTTTATGCTGTGCTTACCTAGTTTGCTTTTTCTTTCTTTCATTCTTTCAAACAAAAACTGGCTTTTTTTAGGCAAAAGATTATACAACTGTATCTGTTAGACTTATGGAAGCCTTAAGCATCCATATTTCCATGGGGAAAGGAAGAGCTTGAGTTCTGCATTAGACTTTTAAAATGTAGTAAAGACTACAGGATAGTCATAATAGTCTATCCAGCCAGAGCACTAAGCCATCTAATTTATTAATTTAATTTAATATATGTGTCTTTTAGGTACTGCTGCAAGGGTCAGCTAAATGGTGAGTTCCCACTATGCTTAGGTTAAAGTAAAATAAAAAGAGTAATAAAAGATTAGCTAAAGCAGGAGCACAAAGAATGGGTTGAATTCAGAAACAGTTAGTGTGCAGCATTACGTGAAACAGTGAGATTAGAAGACACAGCAGAGTTTTGTGATTCTGGACTCATGCAGTGCAATAGCACTGTGGGAAAATATTACAGTATGCAATGTGTGGAAGTTGCTACATGATGTTATGCAGATAAATGCCTATATGCAAATGAGATCCATCTTGCATGCAGATGATGAAATTAAACAGGTTGATTTAGAGAAGTATAAGCCGAGACCAGAGCAGCATTGCTCATTCACTCTGAATGTTTGTGGGGTTTTTTTTGGGTGGGAACATGAATTTCACAAACACTAATATGCTAAGATTTGCAGCAGCTGTTGCTGAGCAAGTGTCAGCAGCCACTCTGGAAGAGTCAGTTCACTCAAAGTTGTGCATTGTCACCCACTGTAGCAAAGACCAGTCTCCTAGTGGCTAACATAGCATCACCTTCATGATCAGGACATTGTTGACCAATGCTATGTGGATAAGGACACCATAAGAAAGTCTGTAGACTTCTATTTTACATACACAAGTGGGAAGTCTATACTGCTCATTCCTGTAGGCGCAGTGGTTTGTGTAGCCTTAACTATACTAGATATATAGATCTTTCAATGTCTGACAGGAGATATGCTAGAAAATTTTCAGGTATCAACCTCAAGCATCTTTCATCAGTTCTGCAATACTGCTGTATGTGAAGGAGCATTTATGGTTTTCATGGACAGAGAAGAGAACTGACATTTTGTGGGTATTTTACATTTCCCTTGAGGTCATAGGGTGGTCCATTGATTGCATCCACACTGCCTTCAAAGTCACACGTATTTTGAATTGTACTCACTACAAGTGGAAAAGTGTCTGCTCCATCAACTACCACGTGGTGTGCAATGCACAGAGTATCATACAACAAGTCATTGAACCATTCCGTTTTTTCCCAAGATCCCACATCTGACATATAAGTAACTTCTACCAGTATTTATGTGACATGACTTCCTGCAAAATCATCTAGTTAGTAGTGCATATATTAACTCTATACAGACCAGGATGCACAGTTCCTGTTCAAGCATGCAACACTTAATGCTGTCCACTGTTGTGTGATGCAGGCAATGCTGTATATGCATTGGAAACATAGATAATGACCACTATCCAAAACCCTAAGACCATTACTAATACGGCATACATCATATATTCAGACATATGCTGTACTTGTGTTTGGACTTCTAAATGGATTTTCTTTTGCTTGGATACATCTGCTGGCATACTGCAATACTCACCTGAGACATGCAGAGAGATATTCACAAACTATTTTATAGAATTTGTTAGTAATATAGCAGATATTAAAGGGGAATATCACAGCACTACCTGTGAGACCTTCTCCAGTAGCAACAGTAGCAGTAGTAACTGGGGTGTTATTGTAAGAAATGGCAGCAGTATCATTACATGCAAAGCAGAAGCAGATTCAAACATATTGCAGAGCTGGTAACAAGGCTGTGTATGTTCCACAATTATGAGCTAAAATGTATGATCCCTCCAGTGATAGCACTTCTGACAGTGCCACTGTGTCATCTTTCTACATCAAGGGTATGCTGCCATTATTGTCAACCACAGGTGAAGTGCTGAAATCAGGCATGAGCTGCTGTTGTACTAGATCTTCCACCGGTGGATCCTGTGAAAGCATAAAGATAACAAATCTGTGGCAGTGCTGGAACATATTGCGTAAATGCCCGCCATGTGGCATGCTCATACACACACATGCAAACATACACTGGTTCAGGACAGCTCTGTATATAGCATTTGGGCACATATATACCTTGTGATACAGTGTGATTGAGTTAGAGCCCTGGCAAAGTTTGAAAGCAGATATGCAAAAGTGTTGTACTAATTAAATCTGTCACACATGCAGGTCAGTGTACAGTATACAAATGTATCTATTATTACTAACCTATTGCATCCTCTGTAGACATCCTATCAGTTTACACTATTGAGCGTCACATACACGTCACCACCAGAAATACGACTCTGGCCACCCACCCTAGATGGGGATACCCAGACATTTTCTACATTTGCAAAATGCTTTTGTGATGGTGGTCTACCCCATGTGGTACAGCTGTCCATGGCAATGTTCTGTGCAAGAATTTTTGGCACGTTTCCACTCCTATACTGTTGTCCTATTATGTTGTTCCAAAACTCTGATGTTCAGCACCACTCCATGTTGCACATGGTCTTTGTTTTCTTTACCTTTACCCAAGATGTGCATGTTTTGAGCACACAGAGCATGGAGTAAAGCCTTATTCTCATGATTAGAGAACTTCTCCAACTGTTACCTCTCTCATGGGCCGATGAAAACATGTGCACACCTACAGTTTACATGTTCCATTCACAGTGTGTGTGTGTGTGTGTGTGTGTGTGTGTGTGTGTGTGTGTGTGTGTGTGTGTGTGTGTGTGTGTGTGTGTGTGTGTGTGTCTGTCATGCTCAGGCATGTGGTTATTCCTGTCCTTGGCTTCACACTATAATCTGCACTCACCACTCACCCCATTTGGTATCCATATACTTGCCTGCTGTCAAGCTATGACTATTCATACCCTGTCCTATATAGATAAAAATAATGGAGATACTATCATTGTCCAGTTTCCCAAATCACTGTACTAATGGTCAGCAGTGTTGCACACATCGTGTGCCTCTCCCTACTATGTATAAGTATAGTCATGCCATGACCTAGGTACAGGGACCATTGTACTCATAGCACTGTGAATCTGTGTTAGCTATATCTTTGTAAGTGTCCCTTACTGCTCAATGATGCATGTTATGTAAAATTCAAACATGTAGTTAGCTGCATGAGCTTATCATTGTACACCTCATCAAGACCATTAGAGTAGACAGGACCACTTCAGGTACAGGTTTCAGCAGTGATCCTTCCAAGAGAGAGCATCAGACCAAGATTTTCCTCTGTCTGTTGAACAGGGACTATTAGGAGCACCTGCAGGGCAATTATGATAGTCCATTATATTAGGTGGATATCTAGCACCAGCATCCAGTATGGTGAGTGATGCCACTGGCATCTTCAATTCTGTTGAGCAGTGCAGGCATTAATATAGTGACCTGTAGTGGTGTTACCCCAACCTGCTTTGCTAGTGGAAGAAATAAGATAAGGAGAACATGCCAACATTTCATTGTAAGCACTATATATTTCTTTTATTTTGTATTTTTGGCTATTGTTCATTTCCTTGATTTTATAACAGGTTCACAGTATACTGAATTCTTCTTACTTTCTTTTATAGCAGCTGAGAAGCACAATTTCAACTTGCAGCCTGTCTCAGGACTGACTCTCGCAAAAGTGGATATGCATACTATGTCCATGGCAATACTGTACACTTTCAATTCTATCTGTAACACACATCTGTACTAATGTCCTTTATGTTTCTCTTTTTTCCTTATCCTTCTACTGGTCCTGCTATGATGTAGGTTAAGGAGAAGTGGTATGTACCCATGTTTACACCATATAAGACATCTGGTGCTGGGTTACCAATGATTGCCAATCTTTCCACTCTGCAGGAAAAAGGAGGTCATCCTGCTAAAGGTGATATGTAGACATGCTGGTGGCCTTTTAAACCATTTCTCAGGAGATGGTGGAGGCTCCTCTACTGAGAGAGGTCTGTAGGTTTGTAGCATGTTACCAGACATCATGTGCAAAGGCTTGGTATAACTGAGGAGAGCTGGCAGTTGGATGTCCATCAGGAAACCAGAAGCAGAAACAGCCCCAAATGCCAGTCATGGAGGTGATTGATGTCTAGGTGTACTCTCATCTGGGCCAGTCAGATAGGCTTACTGTATCCCCATTCCGTGCCCCATCCTGGTGTTCTCCTCCCATATGCATCATTTAGAATACGCTGTTTGCACTCTGAATTTTCCCATGAGCAGTTATCTTACATCTGCATGCCTGCCCACCTCCATTTTAATCACCAACTTGTGTGCCCATATCACACTCATCGGTATCTGAATTTTACATTTGTTTGTCCCTGCTCCTTTTTCTACTGCCTCTATCGATCCCCAAAAGGCCTGTAAAAATCCTTCTTTCTTCCCTACAAATCAGAACTTATGGTTACTGTTATGATTGGTATTCTCCCTTTACGACCTTTCCTATGACAAACTGCATTACCATTTGGCTGTGTTGACCTCCTGTGGTTTGTTCACAGAGTATGAAGTACAGTGAAATTGTGCTTCACTGCACACATAAGTACGTATATCCTCAGGTAAACCATCAAGGGGGTTCTTCCAAAGTCCCAGATGCAGGGATTATTGACAAGTTTTCTAATTTTAGAATTATGGTGTACGTAGTTCACTGAATAAGTAAATTGCTATCTGACAGAACCTATACTGTTAAGGTCAGGTATGCTTGTTTTAAACAGAAAAAGAACACAAATGGTGTCCCACAGGGTACTGTTTTTGGTCTGTTCCTTTTTGGTATATACTTCTCTGACAAGAAAATTGAAACCAATGGGCAATGACAAGCCACGTTTATTGATTGTTACAGACTGGGGGGTCATTATCAAATTCTATTCTGAATTCTGTTCTTCATTGCCTTGCTCTACCTTCAGAGTTGAGCTTAAAAAAATCCACCACAACAAATAAAACTGTACTGCCACATCCCAGGATCACATAAGGGCTTCCCATCCTCTAGCATTACTCTCTACAACAACTCACACCTCCTAACTCCATCACAGGATCACATAAGGGCTTCTCAACCTCTAGCATTACTCTCTACAACAACTCACACCTCCTAACTCCATCGCAAGATCACATAAGGGCTTCTCAACCTCTAGCATTGCTCTCTACAACAACTCACACTTCCTAACTCCATCGCAGGATCACATAAGGGCTTCTCATCCTCTAGCATTACTCTCTACAACAACTCACACCTCCTAACTCCATCGCAAGATCACATAAGGGCTATAATCCTCTAGCATTACTCTCTACAACAACTCACACCTCCTAACTCCATTGCAGGATCAAATAAGGGCTTCTCAACCTCTAGATTTACTCTCTACAACAACTCACACCTCCTAACTCCATGACAATATCACATAAGGGCTTCTCATCCTCTAGCATTAATCTCTACAACAACTCACACCTCCTAACTCCATCGCAGGATCACATAAGGGCTTCACATCCTCTAGCATTACTCTCTACAACAACTCTCACCTTCTAACTCCATTGCAGGATCACATAAGGGCTTCTCAACCTCTATCATTACTCTCTACAACAACTCACACCTCCTAACTCCATCGCAGGATCACATAAGGGCTTCTCAACCTCTAGCATTACTCTCTACAACAACTCACCCCTCCTAACTCCATTGCAGGATCACATAAGGGCATCTCAACTAGCATTACTCTCTACAACAACACACACCTCCTAACTCCATCGCAGGATCACATAAGCGCTTCTCAACCTCTAGCATTACTCTCTACAACAACACACACCTCCTAACTCCATTGCAGGATCACATAAGGGCTTCTCAACCTCTAGCATTACTCTCTACAACAACTCACACCTCCTAACTCCATCGCAGGATCACATAAGGGTTTCTCATCCTCTAGCATTACTCTCTACAACACCTCACACCTCCTAACTCCATCGCAGGATCACATAAGGGCTTCTCAACCTCTAGCATTGCTCTCTACAACAACTCACACCTCCTAACTTCATTGCAAGATCACATAAGGGCTTTTCAACCTCTAGCATTACTCTCTAGAACAACTCACACCACCTAACTCCATCACAGGATCAAATAAGGGCTTCTCAACCTCTAGCATTACTCTCTACAACAACTCACACCTCCTAACTCCATCGCAGGATCACATAAGGGCTTCTCAAACTCTAGCATTACTCTCTACAACAACACACACCTCCTAACTCCATCACAGGATCACATAAGGGCTTCTCAACCTCTAGCATTACTCTCTACAACAACTCACACCTCCTAACTCCATTGCAGGATCACATAAGGGCTTCTCAACCTCTAGCATTACTCTCTACAACAACTCACACCTCCTAACTCCATCGCAGGATCACATAAGGGTTTCTCATCCTCTAGCATTACTCTCTACAACACCTCACACCTCCTAACTCCATCGCAGGATCACATAAGGGCTTCTCAACCTCTAGCATTGCTCTCTACAACAACTCACACCTCCTAACTCCATCGCAGGATCACATAAGGGCTTCTCAACCTCTAGCATTGCTCTCTACAACAACTCACACCTCCTAACTCCATCGCAAGATCACATAAGGGCTTCTCAACCTCTAGCATTACTCTCTACAACAACTCACACCTCCTAACTCCATCGCAGGATCACATAAGGGCTTCTCAACCTCTAGCATTACTCTCTACAACAACTCACACCTTCTAACTCCATCGCAAGATCACATAAGGGCTTCTCAACCTCTAGCATTACACTCTACAACAACTCACACCTCCTAACTCCATCGCAGGATCACATAAGGGCTTCTCAACCTCTAGCATTACTCTCTACAACAACTCACACCTCCTAACTCCATCGCAAGATCACATAAGGGCTTCTCAACCTCTAGCATTACTCTCTACAACAACTCACACCTCCTAACTCCATCGCAAGATCACATAAGGGCTTCTCAACCTCTAGCATTACTCTCTACAACAACTCACACCTCCTAACTCCATCGCAAGATCACATAAGGGCTTCTCAACCTCTAGCATTACTCTCTACAACAACTCACACCTCCTAACTCCCTCACAGTCCCCCTGCTTTAGTTCTCATTACCCCCAGCATTTCTACCATGATGTAAACAAGAAATATAATCATGTGAGTTATAAAATGTACATTTTTCTCATAACTACCGCTACATCTATTAATTGGCACGGTACAGCTTTTTGTTATATATTGTTACTTTCTGCACTGTTTTGATATGAACAGCTTACTGTCTCTCTGTTCTTTTTGTTCTTTCTTGTGAATTATTTCATTTGGGCAACATGTGCAAACGGTCAGTGGTGATCAGTGTACATCCCTGATAAGCAAATGTAAAATAAAATAAAGAAAAATAAAAATAGTCAATATCTGTAACACAGGCTAGATCAAACAAAAAGGGTAACCCTCAGTACCAATAACTACAGTATAATTGCTTTTGGTAAATTTAGGATTACTTCAACCTACTGTATAAATAATGTTCCACTTAAATCTGACAAAGTCATCGAGGATGTGAGTACCTTTGTTTTTAATATAGCCCTTTCACAACCATGTCTCTTTATATTGTTTACAAATCATTTAACTTTGCCCAAGTTATCCTTCACAGTATCTCCTTAAGGTCCAAAAAATGTAGATCCAGTTTATCCCTCTCTTATTAGACCCATCAGTGTATACAGTACCCTCTTGGCATGTACTTCACAAAGCACATAAACCAACTCAAAAAACCTCAACATTTTCTCATCAAAAAGATCTTAAGTCTCAGTTGCTCTGATAGAATAAAAGCTCAATCCCTCTATTTACTGTCATATGAACTCTTGAAGTATGATCACTGCTTAGTCTTCCATGCGCTGAATGACTCAGCACTTTTTGAACACCTTCATCTAAACATAACCAGTGGTAAAGTAAACAATTGTTCCAGTAATCTAAGCTTATAGTGCAACATTAACATTACCTAATTGCAAGACTTATCTTATCCAATGTATTCGCCACTTGTGGAACACGCTGCTCTTACGTATCAAGCAGCTTACTTAACTAACAACTTTTAAAACCAGTCTGGATAACTAGATGGGTGATGACAATTTTTTACCTGGTGTAGATGGGGAAAATTTACCTAATGGGAACATCGGTACTGCGTGATGTAGCTGAGCTTCTCAATGGTTTCCTTCGCTGTAAATTGGATAAGAATCTGTAAATGTTACTGTTATTGTCACAGTGGACACATGACAAATAGCAAGGCCCCTTCACTACAATTCAGTGTTCTTTTTGAAGCCTGGTTCTTAATGCGCCGATACTATGCCTGCTCTAGTTCAGAGGTGCGACTAAGGGCTGTACCATGCTAGAGCTTCATTGCTATTTAGCACAGCACTGCAGTAAATACTTCTTAGCACCTCCTAGATCATATGTAATGAAGACAAGATTTTTAATGCAAAAAGGATGACATTTATTACATTTTTTTATGAAGGGTGCTCAGGAACTCTTAGCCAAACAAATAATAAAAAATCCTGAATAATGTTCCATGGTATCAATATTTTACTATTTTTGGTAGAACTCGTCCACAGGATTGTAAAAAAGGAGGTGCATATTTAACATCTTCCAGAACTGTTTGTTTTAAGAAAATTATTTATTTTTCCTATTTATATTTTTTACTTATATCATAATGCATCTACATACAGACAGTATTTACACATGTACATTCATCTGTTAATCCTGTTGTGACCAATAACTACAAGTGGAATTCAAGGACAAATCATCTTGTTTCTCTATTAGGCTATGACACAATTTACATCATCCTCATTTTCTGAAACATCCCTATCAAAACCATGAACATTTCCCTGTGGTCAGCTATGCCCACTGCCACAGTCCTCAGAATCTGAAGTCTTAAAGAAACACTACTGCACTAATTTCACCAGAGGAGGGTAAATAAATAATGCATCCTACCTGCATTTACAAGATAATAGCAAAAAAAAAAAAAAAACTCTACAATTTCATTGATAGCACTATATTAGTATGTGTACCTTATCCGCTTTCACTAGCCTGGGGAGCAATCATGGCACTGACAACTTTGCTTGAGATGTTGCCTGATGAGATCTTTAAAAAAGGCTTTGAATTATGTGTTTTGAATGCTAGTGGGGACAGAGTTCCATTTTTTAGCCACTGAACTACTATATAGTGCATCTCCAAAGCTATTGTAGCTGTTGGTGACTTCTAGTAGTAGTTTACTTGATGATCTAAGAGGCCTTTTGGCTGAGTGGTGTTGTACTAGGTTTTTGAGGACAGGACACTTATTAGGGAGGTAATAGATAGAATGACAGAGGCAGAGCTGATTGTAGGTTAGGAGGTTGGTCAGTTCAAGCCAGTGGGGCTGTCTCAAAGCAGTACAGTGATAAGTTCTATATGAGCAATTTGCAGCAAAGTGGGCAATTCTGTTATAGCAGGCTTCCATTTTGCTTAGTTCAGTTTTGTTGTGATTAGTCAGAATGGGAGATGCATAGAGTAGGGTGGATAGAAGTTGGGAGCGAGCAATGGCTGATCTTGTGTTGTTGGTAAGAAATGGTTTGATACAGTAGAGTGTTGCCAGTTTGGCATGTACTTTTTTAATAGTTAAGTTGAGATGACTATCAAATTTTAGGTGGGAGTATATGGTTATTCCCAATAGCTTAGCCTGTGCAACTGGAGTGATTGGAGTAGCATGTGTGGAGTAGATAGTGAACTGACTGTTATCAGTGTTTTTGTTAGAACTGGTTATAATCATAAGCTGAGTTTTCTTTGAATTGTTGATAAGTTGGGCTTTGGTTAGGTAGTTTTCAACATCAGAGAATGCTAGTTGAGTTGTTTGCAGGAGGGTGGAAATGTTTTGTGCAGCACAGATTAAGGCAGTGTCATCTGCATACTGAATGATAGATGCATGCTGTATGGAGGTATGGAGGTCATTTGTGAAGATTGTGAACAGTAGTGGTCCTAAGATAGAACCCTGTGGGCCTCCTATAGTTATGGGCAGCTGAGGAGAGAGAGAATTGTCCCATTTCACAGCTTGGTACCTGTCAGTTAAGTAGCTTTGGAACCAGGTAAGAGTGGAATTTGATAGGTGATATTGGTTTAGTTTGTTTAGGAGGATTTGGTGCGAGACTGTGTCAAATGCTTTGGACATATCCAAAAAAAGATTTGACACTTGCAGGCCTTCATTTTTGAGACAGTTTACTGTGTCTGTGAAGCCGCAGAGGGCTGTAGTGGTACTATGGGCAGGTCTGAAACCATGCTGAGTAGGTGACAGAATGTTGCTGTCTAGGAGATATTTTAGCATCTGGGTATGGATGCATTTTTGCAGGATTTTGGCCAGGGGGGAGAGTAAAGTAATGGGTCTGTACTTATTAAGTTCAGTGGAGGTCCCACCTTTATGTATGGGTGTAGCATAGGATATTTTCCAGAGTTTGGGCACATAGTTTTCAACAATTGATCTGTTTATGAGAGTGGAGACTGGGATAGCAATAGCATCTGCTGTAAGTTTCAAGAAATAGCTGGGGAGTAGGTCGGCTGCTGTTGATGAGGTTTTTAGTTTGGAGAGCATGCTTTTGATTGAAGTGGTGGAAACTGTTTGGAGGGTAAAGCTAGTATTAGAGTTATTTGTGTTGGGGGGGTAGTGAGGAAGGAACTGTCCTGTGATACTAAGGATAGAATTGAGTTCACAAAGTGGGAGTTGAATTGTGTTTCGATGGGAACTTTAGTGTCGGGGGGGGGGTTGGTTTGGGGGTAGCCTTTTGGGTGGATTTTAGTAGCTGGTTTGCATTTTTCCAAAATGTTTGGGGGCTGTGTTGGTATTTACTTTGTAATGTCATGTAGTAGGATTTTTTGTCCAGCCCAATGCATTTTTGCACAGTTGCGCTGTCCTTGGTACATAGGCTTTGTGTTTCTTTGTTTTTTTTTTATAGTCAAGCCAGGCATTGTCTCTGGACTTGAGGATTTGCTTGGTTGCTTTACTGAGCCAGAGGTTTGTAGAGGTTCTAACCTTAATTTTGCACAATGGAGCAACAGTGTCTAGGTGTTGTAGAAATGTTTTGTTGAAATATGCTACAGCCTGGTCAAGTGAGAGGGTTTTTAGGAGGGTCCAGTCACAGTGACAGAGTAAAGTATTAAGGACCTGAGGAGATAATTTTTTTTGTGTTTCTAGTGGATATATAGTTAGTGGTTTTGCATATGCTTGTTCTACTAAGTATAAAGTATATTATGTTGTGGTCACTTAAGGTGTCTGGGAGACTGCCTGTGTTGTGGAACAATGTGGGGTTGTTAGGACCCATCAACGATGGATTCCCTTTTAGATTTTTTATCACATCTAGTTGGAATTTGGACTAGCTGCTGGTAGCCATGGAGATTTATTAGATTACTTGGTGGTTCTGATATGCAGGTGAACCAATCTAGGTTGAAATCCCCCAGAATAAGGGTTTCTTGTGAGTATGTGGAAGAACACCAGGATAAGAAGTCTTCAAGGCTAGCAGGTGTATTACCAGGTGGAATATAGATCACAATTGCGGTGATGACTTTTTTAGGGTGAAGTTGAAGTTGTAAGATAAGTATGTCCCAATTATTGGGGGAGGGGTAGGAGTTTGTTAATTGACGTACAGTTAAGTTGGAGTTATACAGTACGACAGTTCCACCCCCTTTGCGAAGTGGTCTGTCTTGTCTAATGATATTGTAGCCAGTAGGGAGAACATCTGAATTAGCTATGTTTTTATTTAGCCAGGTTTCTGTTAAAGCAACTATGTCTGGGGAGTAGTGTGCTATTGTGGCCTGGAGTTCAGGTATTTTATTTTTGATACCTCTAATATTAATATTTAGCATTAAAAATGGTTGGTTTTGCTGGTGTTGTTGATTTGCCCAGGGATGAAGATAGTGGGGGTGCTATGTTCTGACATTTGTGTTGGAGCAGTTTGTGTTGGACAGGATGGATTTGGGCCTGGGTTGTGGTGGATATCCCCACTTATGGTGGGCCTGGTGTTAAAATGGTGATACAGATGTTGGAGTTTGGTGAGGAGTGTGAGAAAGTATTGTGTTTTTTTTTTTGGAGTAGGAATGAGAGCATGTGTTTAGTTCTGAATTGGTCCATTATGTAGTTCTTGAACAATTGTGGGCAGATAGTATTATAATGTGTGGTGTAAGTATATGAGACTGCATAATGTAGTGTTGTGCTACTAAGTTTAAGGATATTGCTAGAGTGATAACTTGTGGTGTTTCAAAGAATTATGAGAAGACAGACTAGACTTAGTTGTGTGATAGTCATGGTTATAAAATTTAAGTTGGTACTAGGTGGGGGTCTGAATAGGAATTATAGGATTGCACTATATGTAGATGGGTAAGTAGTGTGGGTGATGTAAAAAATGCCTAATGGGAATGAGAGTGATTGAGAGTATTTTGTATGGAGCAAGTTGGTGTGGTATAATGTGATCTGACTTGAGGAGCTGTGATTGGTGGAGGTGAAGTGAGGGTGAGCTGTGGGTGTGGCTGTGATTACTATAAATGTAGAGGTAGTGGGGGTGAGAGCGAATATGGAGCAGAGCAGGGGAGTGGAGAGGGAATATGGAGCAGAGCAGGGGAGCGGAGAGAGCCCGAGCATTAGCAAGGACGAACGGAGCGGGGCAGAGCCCACCAAGACAAGAGTAAAAAGTAAGTATTACTTTACAAATCTGAACTCTTTAAACAAATTCCTGAGGTCTAATGGCTTACCAGCAAGCAGAATGCAACTGCTGAAGAGCACTTGTGTCCTGGTGGGAGACTAGAAATTTAAAAATGGCTCCATGCTCAGCAGGATTCTAATATAAACTTAATATTGAGGGAGGGAGATAGCACAAGAGGTGTAAACCAGGTGGAATGCAAAGAAACCAGACAGGCAATCAGTGGAAAGCTACCAGTAAAGGCCTCACAGGGGGTAAGTAAGAATTGAAATTACCTGTAAAGTGAAGGAGAGAAGAGACAGCAAATGTTATTAAGTTTGGGAGTGTGTCTTCACAATGACTTGCTGATTAGTAACCAGTTTGTGCACGGATTAGAGTAGGGAGATACATTAGCAATGAAGGGGAATGTATAGAGATGCAAATAAACAGGTGGGCCTCCAGGTGATACAAACCAAGGCAGAAAGCACTGAGATGGTTGCTTAATGGTTAATTTAGTCACAGGGATCTGAATTAAATGTATACTGTCTATTGGACAGTTAGGATTGCTGCACTAGCTTTGGGGGGGGAGGGGCACAAGGCTACAACAGTCAGGTTTATTAGTACACTGAGAACTACTAAGAAATACTGCTAATGTAATAGCTTCACTCTCATAAAAAATACAAGTAGAATGCCTGGGTGGACTGACCCTGCTCTTGACGCTCAAAATGTATATCCTTGTTAAGTTTTGCAGTACTGATTCCTTCTTATACTGTATGGGTGGAGTGGTAGCCGCAGACTGCAGCTTTGCTTGAGTGCGCTCCTGCTCTTGAGGCTCAAAATGTATATCCTTCTTTAGTTTTGCAGTACTGATTCCTTCTTATACTGTATGGAAATGCCTTTCATTTTGCTCAGTTCTCAACACTATTCTTTAGGTATCTTTACCAACACTTCATTTTCTTTTTGCTTCATTAATGCAGCACACAGCTTATTAGAAAGAGGCAATTATAAACAGCAGTGTTTTGCAATTCATTTATGCTTGTTTCACTTCCTTATGCAACATAAGACACATGATTCTTTCTCATTTTACATTCCCCATTTCTTGTACTTCTTCCAGTGGTATTAAACATTAGAAAGGTTTTGTTAGCTCGCTTAGAAATTAGTCTTTCTTGGTATTTTGCTTTTTA
Source organism: Protopterus annectens (assembly GCF_019279795.1). Classification (NCBI taxonomy): domain Eukaryota; kingdom Metazoa; phylum Chordata; order Ceratodontiformes; family Protopteridae; genus Protopterus; species Protopterus annectens. The sequence continues at coordinate 330,838,015 of NC_056733.1, forward strand.
GAGCCTGATATCATACTCCTTTATCACTTTTACATCACACTCTGCAAACCCTCAGTTAAAGATTCTGCTTCTTATTTAACAAAGTTGTGTTTGGGATTTTGCTTCTCCACCCATATTTCAATGCAGACACTGAACAGCTGAAAACAGGTTCCAGAAGTGTGTTTCAAGAATAATGCAATTCTCTTATAGCTTTACTAATTTCATTCTCCAAATGTCTAGCGAGCAGTGATTTGTACTCAACAGTGACACAGGGCAATTCACAACGTAAAGTGATACATGGCTCATGCAAGTAATATTTGCATTATAGCTAACACTTCACATAGTCCCCCGGATTCTCAAAAGCTTGCACGGTGTGCATGATTAGTGTTAGATAAAATTTTGCCAATATGGCGGGTGAGAGATCCACATACATGCATGTCTGACGTGCACGAGCGCTGTAGCAATAGTGCTGCACGTCCCCAGCCCCTTTATGCAAATCACCCCATTTGCATGTGAAAACCATGCAAATGAGGTAAATTTGCCATCCAGGAATCAGGATGTGCAGGACTAGCGTAATATGCAGAAATGTATTTGTTTAGGAACCGAGTACGGTACTGCAAACTGCAAAACAGAGCTATGACAGCTCCAAATAAGGCTGCATAACATTGAGGAAGCATGCCAATGGCCAAGTAGAAGGCCCTTGGCATTGCAAAAATGCCAAATGTGCAAAATACAACTTATATGATATGTCCACCGATCATGTCTGTTGAAGCATAGGGCAGCGGTGCGCAAATGGGATTTGGGGGAAAATAATGAAATAAACCTAAAATAAGCATTCTAACTAAAAGTAGTAGTCTGCCATGCAAGTCAGTGGTAGGCAGAAGGCAACCTGGTCAGTGAGTAATGGTTGCTAAGGGGGGGAGGCTCAGTATGGAACATGTAACTATGCATTAGCAAGCAATCCTATTCAAATGAAGTGAAGGATAGTGAATCCCAGGTTTCCCCAGGATGTGAGGAAGGTCCCAAGAGTGTAAAAGTATAAATAGCTGGGTGCGAGACTAGGATGTAGGTGACATCATGTGGGTGTGTGTCAGGCATACTGTAAGTGGATTGGAGCCCTGTGGCTTGGGATTGCTCCTAGCTTAGCACAGCTAAGCTAGGGGTGGGTCTAAACCTGCCTATCATCCTTTACAAAGTGTAAGCGGGTGTGGGCGCTGCACACCGGGTTGTACAGGAAGAAAAAAGAAGTTAAACCAGGAAACAGCAGTTCTGTGCACATTTGAACAGGGAGGAAATGGGAAGAGAAAACAGCAATAGTAAGGCAATCAAGGAGAACTAGCTGAACTGACAGGTGAAACATATCAGAATCAGCTAATTACACAGGCAGCAGACCGGCCCAGCCCAGAACACTACTATAAACTAAGCAAACACCTTTGCCTCTGATTTTTCCACACTCTACACCACCGGTGTTTACAAGCAGAGAAATTTTAACAAACAAACCTACAAAATGAGAAGGGCTGCAGCAGGCAGCATAGAACAACATGTGCAAGAAGCAGAGGGTGTTGAGGATGTGAATGCTGCTGAGCAACCAACAGTGAGGAGACAGGGAAGAGTGTACAGACCCAGGGTAACCTACCAGGAGCTACATGAGCTGGAGACAGTGGAGCACTATAGGGTGGACAGAGACCTCCTGCAAAATTTGTTGAGCTGTGCTGGCCACACCTGACACACCAAACTGGCCAAGGGGAACCCATCCCAGTTTATACTAAGGTATGTGTAGGCCAAGGTATATTAGCCACAGGTACCTCCCAAAGCACAACTGGGGGATATCATGGGTATTTCACAGGAATCACTATTGAGAGTATTCCACCAGTTCCTGGATGCCATGTTAGCACATACCAGTGAGCACGTATATTTCCACAACACATGTGAGGTGTTGACCAGCAATATGTGTCTCTTCCACTAAATAGCAGAATACCCTGGGGTAGTGGGTGCTATAGACTGCACACACTTATGCATCAAAGCACCACTCGGTGAGCAGGGTAGGGCCTACATCAACAGCAGGGGCATCCCCTCCATCAACTGCAATGTCATATGTGATGCCCAGGGAATTATAATGAATGTGTGTGTGCTGGCTGCCCTGGAAGCTATGACAATTTACACATATGGCATCTAATGAGCTGTACCACAGATTTGCCAATGTGGACATTCCCTACGGTCATCTAGTGGGGGATGCTGGGTACCCACTGCTGCCATGGCTGATGACACCCATCAGAAATGCACACACACCTGAACAACAAAGCCATAATGAGGCACACACACAGGCCAGGCATATAATAGACTGTGTTTGGGATGCTCAGGTCATGGTTCTGGTGTCTGGACACATCCGGTGGAGCCTTGCAGTATTCACCATCTACATGTACCCAAATTGTTATGGTATGTGCTATGCTACACAATATGATCCTGTGGAAACAGCTGCAGCAGGAACAGCATGGGACAGGGCCACACAGTCCCCCATCAACGCCAAGGCCTGTACAGACACAGAGTGACTCAGAAGAACAACAACCTGAGCCTGCCCCAGTAGGCGGAAGGAGGCATGCTCAGTATGCCTTGGCCTTGGCAAAGAGGCAACGCATAGCATATGCACTGATACAGTAATGACACCTCTCTCTGACTCGCACAGACAGTAAAAGGGATGCCAAACATGACACTACCTGTGCTCAACCATATATAGGGAGTGTACTATGTGCATCCAGCATAGGCAGCCCTCCAGCACCATCCTCAAGTCCGGCAAACCCTCAAGGTAAGTCAATCAGCCTACCAATTGCCAAATGAAGTAGAATGTGTTGTTACCTGTAGCTATGGCATGGATGTGAGCATGCAAGGGAATTGGGTGGCCGAATGTTAAGGCAGAAGACAGTAGACACCCATAGTGGCACCACGGCATCTGTAACACATACTGGAGTCACCATAGTAGCCAGTACTACACAGGGTGACAAAACCCACTGCAGGAAATGGGCTGAGTGGCTTGTGTGTCCATAAGAGCCACACATGTCAGTCAGGAAGGTTCACATACCCAACAACAGTCTCAGCCAGCAGGACAGGTGTAGACAAACACAAACAAATGCTGTACTATGGCCTCTGAATGAGCCCTATGGGTAACCCCTCCTCCAGGCCTACACAAACAGGCTACAGCAGGCCAGGCAG
>NC_056733.1:330846200-330848700 GCF_019279795.1 Protopterus annectens
TCAGTCACTGTGAGCAGGAATTAGATCTGTTGTTTGGCAAACAGTATCTCCCATGGATTGGGGATTTAACTCTACCAACATACACTGTGGAAAGGGGGCAACGAACAGGAGGGGGATGTGCCTGACCTGATTACAGACTGTAAGTGCAGCTTTACTACATTTGGTATAATGTTGGTTTAAAAGTGCTCGTCTGGATATGCCTGTCATTCATGTTGCAATACCTGCTATGTCAGTGACATGTATATGAGGAATCCCCATCTGCAGCATCATCTACAGATTGGGCAGTGTTGTGTCTTTGGTTTCATGCGTTAGCCATGGTGCATCTATCTGTGGAATGCAGAAGGTAGTGTGAGGATTGCAGTCTGTAGATGGTGAAGGCCGTGACAGTTACTGACTTCATATCCTCCATAGGACATATGTTGCAACAAACCCCGTTACAATGGTAAATATATGTGGTTATCACAGCAACATGTCTATACTGGCCCTGTGTATGTGCTGTCAGCCACACCTCTGTCAACCTTTGTACATATGTCATGCATATGTCCTGCACACCATAAATAGTGTCATCATATCTAATAACAAGCCAGTGATATATCAGATTGCTACACATGTCATGTACAGTAGGGGTTATATTTCATAACATAACCTGGACATTCTGTAGATGTTTGTACAGTACTGAGGTCTGTGTAGTGATGGTGAATGTCGGCAGTGTGTGTATTGTTAATAAGTACATTAGCCTGTGTACAGACTGTGGTAGATGTCATTGTTCTAGCTCTCCTTCTATCTGAGGTTACATGCTGCCCCACTGTATGGTACCATTTTGCTGTACAGGTTTGTAGGGCCATACACACACACATGTCCCATACCACAGACAGCCATCAGACCAAACTGTATAGCAGCCCAGAATATGTAGGGTCATTCTGTGAGTGGCACATATGAGGATGGTGTAGAACAGATAGTCCATATACTGTAATAATATGCTAGCTTACCATATGTGGCTGTGTTCACATTGGTTGTGATTATGCACTTTCACACAGGTGTATCTTACCCTGTGCTGTGACATTGCTGTTGAGCCTGCTATATATGCAGGTACATGTGCATTTCCCCATACGAGATGTAGGCCAGTGTTGAGGCAGTCTGCCTGTAGCCTGCACAGTGCATTGTTACATGCCTAGCAGCATAGTGTACTTACCCAGTGAGATGTCATGTGCAGATACTTGCCAGATGTACTGCTGAAAACCTCCCCTAAAAGTCATGTATGTCAGACAGAGCAGTGGGATGCTGTACAGATGTATGTCAATATCTAGTGGGTAGTATGTGTCCATGGCATCCCTGTCCCAGCAGTCATTATGTGTCAGGCCAGACAGGAGTGGCGAATCCAAAACCTATGGTGGTAAATGTATACCAGTCATTATGTGTTGTACCCATCTACGTGGTTGTCTGCATCCATATTGTCAGGCCTGGTACACATGTTGTGCACTAAGGGATGATGTGTATACCTCTGTACTATATAGGGTGTGTACAAAGTTCCACATATTTTGGCCAATATCTCTGCTGCACTCCACAGGGGCATTACATGCTAGCAGTGGTACTTTACAATGATTTCCTTAGGATGTCTGTCAGTAACCAATGGCACACATGTTATGAGCAGATGTCACCTTCCACACACACCATGTCTGTAAAGACAATCCCAATGACAGTAGCAATAGTCTAGTAATATACCTGCTGTACATACCTGACATCCCCTTGCATTACAACTTTGGGACTATAGGGGCTGGGGTAGGGCTACACTCCATGTCCAGGACATATGGTGGACATATATGTACATATACTTATCCAGATTGCCATATATATATATATATATATATATATATATATATATATATATATATATATATATATATATATATATATATTTACACATGTGTACTACTTCCAATTACCACTGTCATAGCAACCACCCACTATAAGTCCCTACAGCATGTGGGCATGGTCCCTTTACATTTCCTGTGTGATGGACATCCTTCCTGGGTGTGGGCATCAGTGTTACATACAGCAGGTAGCAATACCTCTTACAGGAGAACCTGCACACTCAGAGCGGCCACATATTTGTAGGAGGTTCAGGAACTACAGACAGACTGTGAGTAGGGTTGTGTAATGCTTTGAATAGTACTGGTGTTACAGGGTGTGTGTGTGTACATACTAGTCTACTTTGGCATGCAGTCTGTCTGCATAGCTAACTACTGTGGACCTATCCTCTTGCTGGACAGAGGTATTCCTATCATGTGATGTCCATCCACCACATAGGTCCTGTGTCAGATATTACACTGGCAGTGTGTGTGTTGTGTGCAATCTGTACATGGCTACATCCATTTCTGTTTCTAACCTCAATTCCCTGACTAAGGGTATGTTGCAGACTACATTGTAACACCAGCACCTTGCTTAGTGTATGGCAACAGTGTTCAACATATGTGCCTGTGTGCCTGCCTCTGTCCTCCAT